>NC_133537.1:3974129-4259629 GCF_048544455.1 Silene latifolia | reverse complement strand
GACACCTCGCTTCGCACCCTCGCAAACCACCCTGATGATTGGGTCGCATGTTTGATTCATGAACGATTAGTGACAAGCCAGAAGATTATCGCAAGTGATTGCTCAAATATAAATGTCAACCTCTTAGTTGTCATCTACGTATGACACGGCCGCTTTCTGGCAATAATTAGAGTACATTCTGAGTCCGGCCAAAACCGTCTCCATTTTCTCGATAACTGTCAAATCCTGAAGTCGAATGTTCTGAATGTTCCTGATATTTCTATTCCATATTTCATCAAATTTTATCTTTTGGCAAATAATATCCTGTGAATATTCAAAAGATAATCAAATTAAATCCGTCCTACCATAACTTAAACACGGAAATCTTTTCTTAAGCTAGGAGGAAACCTCCTGGAACAAAGTGCTGGCACTGGCGCTTCTTCCAAGAGACGCAGGCTGCCGCGCTTCTTCCTGTGCCCTTCTTGCATGATTTACGATTCTTTTATATCTTTCCGAGATTCAGTTCTCCGAAAGAGTCTCCGAACTCCTTTCACGTGATAGTATAATGAGCTCTGCCTCATATTTCTTACACAGTGTCCGCCTTCTTCTCCCCTTTGTATTCTAGACTTGCTTACTAATTGCTTTACGTGTTTGCATCAATTCTCCACTAATGGTTTTCATCTTCCGGGGTACCAGCCTTCCGCTGCATGGACCTAATTAACGGACTAACTACACTTCAATCCATCTTAAATTAATCAATCGCTTTCCTCTACGAGGCACTCTTCAGATTCGCTGAGCATCACTAATCGATCTTCTTAGTTCATCTCTCGCTCCGCCAACATAAGTCCGGGAGGCATAACCTTTTATTTATCAGATTTTTTTATCAGATGATAACATTGTAAGGTTTATGTCAATACACCCTAAAATTTATTTAAAACCCTTTGTAAAACTCGCTTATGATTTCCAGCAGATAGATAGTCGAGAAAGACGCAAGAATCGCTGGGCGCTTATTCAGCGGAGCGCAGCGACTCGCCGCGCTTGTGAGGCCGCCGCAGCTTCCTCGCTTTTTCTTCTTCCTCCGCCTTCCTGAATTGGGGATCAAATTTATTTGTTTTCACTATTTAAATTCTCCGGCTCATAAAATCATAATAATTAAAAGATGTATATTGTATCACATATTTCCATCATTCATTCATGTTTAATTATTCAAATCCGACTTAAATCGGCATCTATAATTTCCAATATTCGCTACTTCAATATTCAATTCGGTCTGTAGATTAATTTGTTCCATAGCCGAAGCTCGGTTGCATTGTTGTTGATATATTTATTCACATGTTCATTGTTAATCCACCATCAATTCAACCTGCTTAGTTAACTATTCTCGCTTGTTTGGTTCCTCATTAACATCGAATTCATCATGTTTAATTAATTCGCACTCCTTCACATGTTAAATAATCCGGCCATCCGACTTCAAATAATATCATCACCCATTGTAATCACTAATTCATCGCAATAATTGTAGCGGTTTCACATAATGAGTTCGTTCTTTTTTTCGGGAAATGTACGAAGGCTTGTCAGCGCTTTTCCAAAGTGGCGCAGTTGTTTCGCCGCGCTGCTCTGTGACGATTTCGCCTCAACTTTTTCGCTGACTATAACGAAGCTATTTATTAATTAACCACATTCGTAGTATCGCTAATTCCCCGTCATGAATTTGTTATTTTTATTCATCAAATTATCCGCTTTAAAGGTATTTTCTATACAAACCAATCCATCTTAATTAATGTAATTTTCATTATTGTAATTCATAAATTTTTATTTATTTTATTGTTTTGTATGTTTTCACATGTATTGAACATTAAATCTAACTTCACCCAATTGTATGCTAATTATTGTCAAACCACTTAGTTAATACTCACATGCCAGATTAATCTAATGGATGTTGTATCGCATGCATATAGCTTTTATTTATATATCGAGTATAAATAACTTCCCTAATCATTAGGTAGAGGCCGCTATCGAGGCGGGAAGCGATTAGTGTTCGATCAAAAGAGCTTCCTAATACGCACTCCTCACCCCTTACCCAGACTCCGTGAGCACCCGTGTTCATTGGCATTCACGAGAGTCATTCTAGACATAGAATGCTAAGGGTAACGATTTTCCTAGTGTTCATGTCACTACTTTGTGTATTGACGTGACACGAGGTATTCGAACTTTGCTCCACTTCATAAAATTGGTGGCGACTTCCAACAAAATGCAAACGCTTGTCCCCTTTTCACCAAAGCCTGTGGGCGCCTGGCCTACGCTTGGCGACTCATTGGGATTATACACTTACGCAGCTAGCTGGGTGAAACTTTGAAACAAGGTTAGGGGTGGGAATAGTTTCAGGCCAAGACAATTGTTCGGTTATAATCTGTCTTTCCTAGACCGCTTATCTGCCTTCCTAGGCCCAACCCAACCTTATTCGACCAATCAATCGTCTTAAACGGCCCCACTTATTTGGGCCTAAGGATGGATAGCGATTGACGCTATCCATACCATGATGTTACCTTGTTCAGATTGGCGCCTTCACCATTGATAAATGACTAGGAATTCCGCTTACTTGTTTGGCACAGCTCTAATGTACTTCTAAGCCTGAGTGGTTCTACGGCAACTCCACCTTAAAACCAAAACTTTCTAAATGCACTTTAAAGATCCTGCTATAATGCTTCTCAGATAAATACGCAAACCTAAGCATCACCATTTCAAAACAAACCCTTTGTGACGTCATAAGCTCATTTTCAAAAATCAAAATTTTTTTCTAAATCAAGATTTTCAAAATAGGCTTTAATTAGTGGTATAAATCGTGTTACCCAAAACTAAATCCTATGACCGCCTCGAGTCTCATCGAAGGTCGTATTTTGACGTAGAGAGGAAGGTTGCCTCCCATTAAAGGTGAAGTACTACAATCTTTTCCGATGATTTAGTTTCTATGGACGAAAGTCCTCCATGATCACCAGGACCGCAATGAAAAGACTCCAATACCTAGTAGGAGCAATTGATGTACCTTAAAGGAGATGACATTTACAGTGGAGAACAATCAGTAGTATGAAGCCGTCAATTCCAAATTGCTCACTAACTTTAGCATGACTAGATATCCTTAAGTTCAGAGGACATGAGAACCCTTTGAACCACATCCGTGCTTTCAGATTACATGTCTATCAAAGGCATCAAACTCCGAGATGTTTTAAGGATCTTTCCTTCATCTTCGACACCATCCCGAAGCAATGGTTCTATACTCCTAGATCACAAGAAGGTCGCTACTTGGGAGGACGCTGCGATCGAACCTTCAAAACAATATGCTGATAACGCCGAAATCCAAGTCAATACGCGCACTCTGTGAGGTTCTTACCCGTAATGACAAAGAAGGATTCACCGACTTTCTAAGTAGGTGGAGGAAGACTAGTACTCAACTAGTAGAACGCCTCATGAGGCCACTCTTGTGGAGAAATTCGGGACAATCTCAAGCCCATATATGCCAACCATCTCGAGATATCAAAACATCAAGACTTTCAAAGACTTAACCGTACTGGGGACACGAATTGAAGATGACATCCCAGAAGGACTTGTCCAAAACGGTAGGTCGAGGATATCAGTGGTCCACAAGTCGCTCATACTGCTTCTACTAGCAAGACCGACGAGGTTAACCTTCTCGAACCATCCAAGAAAACTAGCCCACCAAGGAAGTTCACAAACCTTGGAGATACGTACTCCAATGCTCTAAAAAGGCTAATGAGCTAAGGCAAACTTCCAACCCACTGACCGACTCCGAGCTCCGTGACAAGGAAGTCCAAATTCGGGACGAAATTCGCACTGAATACCATAGTGGTAAGGGCACGCATAATCAAAATGCTACTAGTCAAACACGTGCTTCAAGATATGATCAAGATGGTCGACTTCCAATTCCACCGAGAGGTAAGCCTCATATAACACCTTAATCCTCTCTGAGTTCTAGTGATTACAAGTGATGAATCTACCTTAGATTGCTCACATCTCATTTCTCCCGCCGAGGACGAAATTCGTGCACTCGAGTAAAGAAGACTTACTCTACCATCTCCCCTACCATTTCCGACTTCATCGCCCTGCAAGGATGAGATAGACAAGCGTGGGGATTAGAAAGCATGGTAATGATCTCATACGATCCCAACGCAACACCTAAAGAACGCGCAACTGCTGATCTTCTCTCAAAATGCTACTATGCAAGAAGTAGTCGCCGTGGGTCGAGTAAACCAGTCGATCAAATCATACAACTAAAGTGACACCAGAGGACGGTGGAACTAGCCGCGATCACCCGGGTTTGGGCCAATGACTGACGTTAAGATGAATATCTCATTGAAAACCCCTTAGTCAAGGAAATAGTCCAAAATGGCGAAGACCAAGATGTGGATCACCTAACTCGCCGGTCGCCCATACCAAAACACTACTCAAAACGGTCCAACCAATGTCATCACACCAAATGACAACGTAAGACGTACCCCACTCGATCATTTGCTCAAGCAATTACAAAGAACCAAGGTCGATCTTTCAGGTCCGTAACTAGTGGCAAGCTCATTTCCACACCGCCAAGCTTTACTACAAGCCGCTAAATCAATCTGGCACATAACTCTACTCTCAAGATGTAGTCAACTTGGTCTTCCAAGAATCACCCAAGCTAAGTAATCCTATTACTTTCTGCATGTAAGACTTGCCACCTTTCGCCGCTAGTCACAACCTCGCTTCATATATCACCTGCTATCTCCGTCTAAATAAAAATGTGCCAACGACTCGTAGACGATGGTCATGGTCAACGCCATAACCTCAAACAGAGCATACAAATTAGTAATGAGAGAGTCTTGGATCGACTCTACCAATCAAGGTGTACGTGCATATGATGGTACACGCGTTGCGAAGGTGGTAGGACTTACAACCTAACCACAGCCAATAGGACTGAATCGATTAAAGGTCAACTTCCAAATAGTAGACATCAAGCTTCATTCAACATACTTGAAGGCCTTGATTCACGCCCAAAGCAGTAACATCCACTCCTTCATCAAAAGATCAAGATCCCACCAAATGGCAAAGTTGTGACAATCACTTCGGCTACCCATTAAAGCCATAATCGAGGAAGCAATCGAATAATCAAGTCCATGCGATCCCATATACGAACTCGGGGCTTCCAAAGTGTAAATGTCGCAGAAAGTGAGTCTGGCACCCTTATACTATAATCCCTACTCCAATCTATGGTCAACCACATTCTCAAAACCAAGGATATTTCCCGAATGCCTTTGAACCCAATTCGTAGAACAACCTCGCACCTTACAAGAAAGGCAACCCATCAAGAATACCACTTGGACGTGGGTACAAACCTCACAACGAATAGGCTTCTCAAATGCTCGCCAAGTCCAAAACCGCGCATGTAGTGAGTCCAAACGAGGCCTATCTTCCTACCCCCAACTGGATACTGGCTCATGCCAGTGAAGTTCTAACTCTTTCATGGATTTCTGATCTCGCATTACCTCGAAGAAGTTGGCCTAATCGAGATCTTCACGATCGCTACTTCATCCCTCCGGCAAACTGCTCCACCGTCAAAACTGGCCAAGCACTCTGCTAGACGCATCAAGCTCATCACCCGCTTTCGGAGAAGATCGATTTGTTGGTGGCTGCAGCAGATGCAGATCATTAATACGATACTTCAAGACGATCGCTTCAACCCCACCGCTTTGATCACGTAACTCCACACCAAGCAAGCTAGAAAGGGTGGAGAAAATCAATCAAACTGGACTAACACCGGGAAGATTTCTTCAAGCTCACCACTCGGAGAAGCGGAGAGATGCTCAAAAAGAAGAACCGCACGACTCATTGAATCAATCGTAGCCTGAGGCCTGAGTCGCAGTCGTAGTCTAGAGGAGTCACTAGAGAGTCTACTCCCCGTTGGCCATCCCCACTCCTCTCGCTTTCCCTAGCCTTATTTTCAGTGCAGTAGTTCTAGAAATGCCCCACCATCGCTCCCTTCGCCACTATCCTCGATCACTGGCTTCTTTGTTTCAACTTTACTCAAATCTTAATATGAATAAACCGCTCTCGCTTACTTTGCAAGTATCTCTGAGCGCACTCGCTTATGATGATACCAGGATGACCAAGACCCGGATTCTGACCAAATACCTCACGAAGCCAAAGAAATACTACAGGAAGGAGTAAGGGACTCCAGACTCGAGACACTGGAATCGACACAATGTTGAACCGAAACTGTAACCCAAAGAACTAGGGATAGGGACTATCAGCCCAATTGAAAGAATTGATGAGAAGACCTTTCAAATGTAATTCAAAGACGTCGTCTAGTCCTACAAAGACATGCCAGGGATCGACAGTGATATCACAACATAGAATTTACATTAGTTTGTGTTTCAAACCAGAAACAAGTATTTGACGGATAATGAAAAATTCTAAAGATTAAGAAGTTAGCTGACAAACAATTCAAAGTCAGTTCATCAAAGTTTTATTCTCGATCGGCAGCTAAATATAGCACCGTGCTCCAAAAAGGATGGAGAATCAGTTGTGTCGACTTTGTACTTCTGGAACAAAGCAAGCCTAAAGACTACTTCCTCTACCTCACATTTATTACTGGGCAGACAACAATGCTGCATCACATATTATCTCTCTTCGCGGACGTGGTAGTATGGCTACAAAATCAAATCAAAATAAGGAAGACATGCATAAGACCGCGTCATCACCCAATCGGGAACCTATTGCTATACAAGAATGCCGTTCGGATTGATCAACGCTCGGCTACATACCAACGCACCGCAACCTACACTCCTACATGATATGATGACAAAGAAGTCGTGGTGTATGAGATGACATGATCACCAATCCAAGGAAAGAGAGGGACATATCATGAATCTTCGCAAATTCTTCGCAAGGCTACTATGGCACATGACTCATCCAAACACATTCGGGGTGATATCGCAAACTTCCCAGATACGCTGTTATGGGCCAACGAGGTATGTAAATAGATCCGGCCTAAATCAAAGCTCGATCAAAATGCCACAACTCGGGCCAGTAAAAGAAGCCGAGGATTCCCGAAAAGCTGCATAGTTATCCATCGTAACTCATTGATGATTTGTTTATCTTCAAGAAGCTCAAGAAATGTGACCACACCATGCTGGGATTTGATGATTGTCAAAAAGGCATTTGACAGTAATCAAGGAGATATTAGCTAAACCACCACTGCTCATGCCGCCACAACAAGATCAACCTCTCTGGCTTAGATCTCACCAGAATCGAAATCGCTAGGCTGCAAGTATTGCTAGCTCAAACTCGTAGAGAGGTGAAGAAAGAGCTATTTACTATCTAAGTAAGAAGTTCTTGAATACGAGCGCAAATATTCACAACTCGAAAGGACATGCTCGCTTCAGCGGGCAACAAAGAAGCTACGCCATTACATGCTTATAGCTACTCACTAAGATATTCTCCAAAATGGATCCAGCTAAATACCTCTTCGAGAAACCCGCTTCAACCTGACGTCCGGGCAAGATGGACCATGATGCTTCTCGGCACTTGACCTCAAATATGTGCCATCAAAGCAATAAAGGGTCGCGCTGCCGCCGAATTCTTTCGCAAAATCCCATCAACGACGCACAACCATAGATACTTGGTCATTTCCGACGAGGATATACTTCAAATCGATGTAGACTCGGGATCTATACTTCACGTGAGCATCAAACCTAAGAGGATTTGGGATAGAGTGTTGCTCATTTCTCCCGAGCAGGTGAGCATACACCGATTGCCGCCAAACTCGACTTGAGGTGACAAACAACGCCAGCAGTAGTATGAAGTTGTCTCATTGACTACAAGCTAGTAAGTTTAGGTATCAAAAACCTACGAGTGCAGCGGATTCGCCACCGATCATCAACCAAGCACGGATCCTGAAAATCCGGCTGAAAGCTCTGCACCCTATCAAAGTTAGATAGACCAAGTGGCTCAATTCTTTGATCACGTAACCTACTTACACCTACTCTCGTAGAAGAAAATCAATTTGCAGACGCTTCGCAAACTTGCATCTTTTGATAAACATGCTGTACTACATGATGGAAATGCCTTTATGCATTGAACGACGGTCGGAGCTACGCGATGTCCATCAAATTACCGATGAAGAAGAATGCGACAAGAACCCCTGGTTCCAAGCAATCCTAAACTTCAGCTTAATCCGCATTCTATCCGCCGTAAATGGACAAAAGGGGACAATCGAGCTATACGCCTACTAGCTTCCCAATACATCCTAATGCAAGGAGAATTGTACAAAAGAACACCTCTCGTGTAGTCCTCACGCTGTCTTGACTTCATTCACAGCACGAAAGGTGACGTGGAAGAAGTCCACGATGGAGAATGCGCCCTCATACGAGCTGGGACTCTATGATGGCAAAGAAAATCACACGCCTAGGGTACTACTGGACTCACAACGGAACTAATAGATCAAATATGCCGAGGCATTGCCACAATCAGCTAAATCTTTCTGGAACGTATAACACGCCCCTCCTTCGCATTTCTATACAACGATATCTCCTCGCCATTCTCCGCATGGGGAATTGATATAATCGGGAAAATAACCTCACCGAACAGAGGTCACCGCTTCATCCTAGTAGCGATTGACTACTTCACCAAGTGGGTAGAAGCTGCCTACACCGCTCTTACAAACTAAAAACGTGGCAAAGTTCATACAAAACAACATCATCTCGTCGATATGGTCGCCTGCATGTAGATCATTAGCTATAACGGGTCCCACTTCCAAGCCGAAACCCAACAATTGCTAGCTAGGCACAAGATCATGACATATCACCACTTCATATAGACCATTACTAATCATGGCGTGAGCGAACAAGAATGTTGTCACCGATTCTCAAGAAAAATGATTGACAACTATAAGAGATTGGCTGCCAAGCAGCAATTCTCTGCGCAGGGGATATCGCATATCCTAGGACGCTTCTTCACCGCTACCTTTCATTTGGACATACGGCATGGAAGTCATGGCAGCCCGGGCCGAGTTTGAAGGTCTTCATCCTTGGTGATTTACTTTAGAAAGTCAACCGCAAGCTACTGAAGAGTGAGATGATATGAAGAACTCATCCGCCTGGATAACGAGGCTACGGCCACTTCTTGCATAATGTTTCCAAAACATATCAAGCACGATCAAACGAGCCAACAAAAGGTTAGGCCAAGAAATATCAAAGAGAGGATTTATTCTCAACCTAAGTCTTCCATCGTTGACCGCACGGAAATTCAACCTAATCCGGAATTATCTAGCCACCGCTTCCGTGGGGTGCGTTAGAATCACAGACGGAATGAGTTTTAAACCCTACAATCTCTGACCAACTAAAACGCAATTACGCCTTAGGATAACAAAACGCTTGCAACTCCCACTTACGTCGGCTTCTTGTGGCACTAAATAAATAACGGCCGTTTATTTAATCGTCACTATGTTCTTTGCATTTTGACAAATTTATCATCCTCAGATTATCAAATAAACAAATTTGACTCTTCGAAGGGTAAGCCTACGCTTATTTTCTTAGTTCGTACGCAAGCTTCAGCTAGGAATAATTATTCTTTTACATTTACTCGAACTACGCTTTTGTGGCTTTGATTTCATTTTTTAAGTGAATACGTAGGCAATCCTTCATTGATTCAACCTAATATTATATATAAAATACAGAAGGACATTTGCATTAAATGAATTCACGAAGAATAATAATAATAAATAAAATCACAACGGTTTATAATCCATTTAATCTTTTATTTCATCTGCTTCTAATAATAATAGTAGGGTTACAATAATAAAAATAGATAGGCTAGATTCTAAAAACTTTTATTACTAAATAAATAATAATAATAATAATAAATAAAGATCTGCCGTTATTCTTCTCCATTTCCTGCCCTGTCATTCTCTTTGCCATATTTTTGTCACGGATTCCTCGAGTCGGCGCTTCGCGACCTCCTCAGACTTCCACCGGTCACGCCCGAGGCCTTTTCATCCTGCTTAATAATCACCATCTCTACAGAGTAGTCTTTGATTCCTTCAAGGATACAACTCAAAACCTGCTTTCTTCTCTTCCTTCTCGCCGATAGTTTCTTCTCTTTCTCTCTCGCGCACCTTGTAATCACCTGGCTCGCTTCTCGCCTCGCGCTCTTCCCCGAAGTTGTGCCTTCCTCCACCTCGTATAAGAGTCCGACACCTACAAGGCATCGAGGAGAAGCTCAGAACTACATGTTTCTTCTGGCCCACTTCATAGCCCACTCTCTTCTGCTCTCTAGAGTCAACGCCATAGCAATCATGGACTGTGTCAAGCCTCCAGTGGATCATCTCGCTTCCAACCCAACTTGCTCTCATCAACCTCTCAGTGGAAGATGCACACCATAAACTCCAATCCAGGGACGCGTGACTTGACCTAGTAGATCCAAAGAAGACACTCCTGCTGATGATTTCGAGGTGCCACCACTCAGACAATCCACCTGATCAAAGCGGCCGCTATCACTTTTACTTGTTCTTCCAATAGTCACAGATCTCAGCGAAGTCCACCATGTATAGCCACCGTGCTTCATCTAAATCATACGGCATGATAGTAAAGTGGCAGAATGGGGCTCATCACCTGAGCTGCTCGCTGAGCCAACCACAAAGTGATGTATTAGACAAACAAACAAAAAACAACGACCAAAAAAAAAATAAAAAAACGAATCTAAAACCAAAAAAAAAAAACCAAAACGAAAAAGAGCATGAGGTTATTGTCTTACTCCTCAGAGGATAATGGGACTTCCTAAGAACGAAGATCATGGGCTTGGATTTCTATTATCCAAATCAAATGATTCTCCCTGAGACAGATAAGTTACTTCATAAGACTCCATTTGGCTCACAAGCCTGTAAGGCGAGGATCACCTCTCAAGTCCTCATCAATACGCCCCCTGAAGATATAAATACGGCTGCATAGAGCCAAATGCTCTCCTCTTTCGGCAACATATGCAGATGCAGTGGTCGGCCTCTGGCTGATAACTCATTTATAAATCCAACATCCGCACGCTTTCTTGTAATAAGACGATTCATCTCTATACGTCTAGTCACCCAAGTAAATCTCCGAACCCATTTATACCTCAGCAAAAGAGATGATGGCAGTGGTGTTCTGGGGTCCTAACCGCTAATAGCACTTCTCTGAAAAGGATGATATCACCTCCTGAAAGGCGAATTACTTATAATTTGATCCCAATAATCAAGGCAAGCATCTAAGAACTAAGCCACTCACCTCGATGAGTTTCAAAATCAATAAAGACCTAAGATTAGGCAATCATGTTTATGCTTCAATGTTCGAAACTCATTAGTCCATTCCTTTTGCCAATCTCCAGCTGTATCTATGATGATAATTTTCCTTGAAAATTTATTTGAAGCTTGAGGCAGGACTTGCCGATTTAAAAGACTAAGAATTATATGATTAAAGCTTCTCGCGTCATTTATTTATACTAATTTGTCAGTTTCCAAAATCAGAACAAAACTCCCCTTCGAACAGCATGCGTGACTGGCTTCTCTTTTCAAAAGGACGAACCATGTCGCACTTTCTTCCCTGTGCTCACTCCTTCGTGATTTCCGCTTCGATCTTTCTAATTTATAACACGCGTGATTTCTATTCCGGATTTTATTTTGGGTAAACCACGAAGTTTACCATGTTTCTCAGATTTCCTGACTCTCGCGGCACGATTTTGAGGCTTACATTGACATTTTCGCCATTTTATCACATTTTATGATTTAATTTGTGAAGATTTAATTCTTTTATTATCTAAATATTTATATATTTATTTCCTCTATTTTAATTTCTATTTCCACATTTTCTAACTTATAGATTTCTCTTTTTCTTTTTTTTATGGGGTAGCCCTCTCACTGTCTCTATTACATTTCCTCGATAAATTTTTTTGTATCTGGTCCTTTCAGTCCTAATTTTGCAATTAATTAAAGGCCTTATGTATATAAATGTATGAATCTGATTTTCCGTGGTAAACTCCGTTTTCACAACCAATCGCAGGACAAACAAATAACTCAAAGAAATAAAGGCATCAAAGCATCATATATACAAAGAAAAGCAAATATAGTTGGTTAACCGGTTTACTTCAACAAGTCTGGGGATATATAATCACATATCACTAAACTAAAAATCTAAGAAATCGGGCTCGCACCAAACCAAGTCCAAAATGTTTCAAAATCAAAATGTACAAATCTACAAACTACACAAGCTATCGCTGGCACCCTCCAACTCAAGAATCTCTCGCTGCATCAGTAGCGGCGATCTCAGCATCCCGAAATCTCGAGCCTCCTCGACAAGCGAGCCGCCTCCTCCCGAGCCTCGGGCCAACCTCGTCCCGACTCGGGCGGCTACTCCCGCAAACAAGAACGAATTGGCTCACGCTAATCAACTCAATTGGAAAACCAAAACTCAAAAAAGAAGATCGAAAAATGGGTACAAAGGTTCATACTCGACGACCTGCACGATCAGTGCCTCAATGGCCGGAGCTCAGCATCTGCTGGCCACCCTCCATAGAATGCTACGAATCGAGATTGCGACGCGATTTCAAAGAAATCCTCGCGAACATTAAACAAATTCAACAAACGTGTTCTTACATCGAAACCATGCAAAATGGGAACTCACCTTCCGAACCGATAGTCGCAAATATCCAAAGCAAGATCTCGCTATAGCCTACGCTAAAGTCACGCAACTCGCAGATCGCTGCCCTTCCGCAGTAGAGCGGCAGACTGAGGGTCTCTGGTACTCCTGGGCTCATGCCCGCGCTCCAACCTCCTACAAGGACAAAACAACTCTCGTTAATCGATGATCCTTCGTCGACTTTCAAAATCAAACCAACAAGAAAACAAAGGATACTTCACCACTACCGCCACTAGGCCAACCTCCCGTAAAGGAACGCCGAGTAATCTTCCTCGTGAGAAGAAGGTTGTCGCCATCGGATCACGCTGTCCGCTCTCCTCTCACCTCGAAGGCTTCCTAAACATCGGCTCCTAGAGGGGATCGACGGGAACCGCTAACGCGCTTCGAAGTCACCGACGAGCTAACCGCCGCTCAGATACTACACAGACCCATCGACGCTCCACAACAGCACGCTGATCAACTTTAGATTTATGGTCTCAGCAGAACAGCGGAGGCGCCTGAATGCATCGCCTGGTTGTCCGCACCCATCACACATGTAAGGCAAAGGTCATTCCGGCGATCAATTTGAAACAAAATATGCAGACGAATGTATCATAAATGAGATTACTACGCCGCTTTCAATTGGCGGGCGTTTCACATCTCGCCAGATATCAGGAGAAGAACGCTGTCATTCAAGACATTTACCCAATCCCCCTTCACTACGGATAGCCTTCCAACGGGCCTCCGCCTCTTCGCGAGGTCCTGAAAGTAAGAGACACCCACGCCCAGAAAACATTAGGCCAATGACGATCTTTCAATCTTTTGATAAAAAGCAACCCGTAATCAAAAAAAAGTTAAGGTTCATACTCCAACAGAGTCCAGTCGATGACATGTGAAGTCCTCTCCATCAACTCCGACAACCATGGCTCTCATAAAGCGAGGAGGACCGCAAACCAGCAGCTGATCATCCCCAACGCCCGATGAACTGTGTCGAAAAGAAGGGAGAAGCTTCGCCGATGGGCCTCACCCTTGTCTCCGAGGTAAATCAAGACAAGAACTACTGAGCTAGGCTGCACGAGCCTCTCTCGCTTGACAGACAGTGGAGTGAGGGTCCGCTTCTCCCATCGATCACCACTCGATGCCGGGTCTTCTGTAGTGATCTTTAACATAGGTACTGTACTAAACCCGCAGATCTAACACTTTTCGCTGATAACAGCCTGGACACCTTCTCGCCGCCGACCGCTTTACGCCACTCTCCGCCACACCCATCTCCTCAGCCCCGCACTTCCAGAATAGAATCATGCCGTAGTCCCTTCCACAGGACTCACCCACCGAAAGGCAGTGAAATGGCTCTATCCTTGTGGACCGATCCAAGAAAGGCCGAACTGTGCTAAGGTCGGGCTCGCGAACTTCCTCTCTTCACGATATCCTCCAACCGAACCAGAGGGACTAACGCCTATACTAATCATTTCTCCGATAAAATTACTGTAATGCTCCATCGCTGGCCGTATATCTGGGAACGACTGATGTTCCCGCCTCCATTATGATCTAAACAAAGCTATCTTTAGCTAAATAAATTTGAAGAGATTTGAACAAAACGAAAAGGATAGGTAATGAAAGCTGTGTGGAATTTCTATTTACTAAGTTTCACTGCCCAGAGGGACAGTGACCTCTCAGAGCTCGTGAGCATAAGGTGTTCCATCTCCTGCAGTCTCTTGCCTCTCACGACAGCAACTCTTCTCAACGGCGACCTCTGCCTCGAGGTGGGCCTGCTCCTCGACCTCCTTCCTCACCGCCAGCCTCCTCTGGGATTCTTCCTTCGCAGCAAATCACTGCAATGCAAGGGAAGGCCTCGCTCTAAAGCCTCCTCAACAGCAAGGCAAGGTTTATGTCCTACGTGGATCTCTCCTGTAAGAAGAGGCGCTGCCACACTGCAACGACAGCGAATCCAGTCGCCGCTACATGACACGACTTACAAGCCCTTGTTAAGTAGTTTTGAGCCTTCAAGGCCTGCAATCGCTTCTTTCTCGCCATCCTTGCCATGTTCCCGCCAAACCCGATTACTCACGCTGATGAATAGGGTCAAGTCAAGTCCAGTGTCAAGGCCTAGTTCCGAAGTTCGAAGCTCTGTAATTCGACAGATTTCGCTATAATGGCGATTATGCCCAAAAGGTGTCTCAAAAGGTTAACAAACCAAACTTCCGAGATGATAGGAAGTTTACCCATCATCCAAGGGTCCAAGTATCAATTTCATCACAAACGGGCAATCCTAAGGCCATTTTCGCTAATTCTCGATCTAGCTGCGGAAACTGTCTCAAAATCGCCTTCAAGGGCTCAAAACTCGATGAAAATTGGCGAATATATGCACAGTTCCTAACATTGCCTATTATCATTTTTAGTATCAATTGGCACGAAAAATTCATTCGGGAAAAGCCCTAAATTTTCATCAATCGGAAAACCCTAATGTTCGCACTTCAAAATTCGATAAAGAAGATTAATGCAATTAAATAACATACTGATTAGTCATATTCCAAGCAAGCTTTGAATCCAACCTTGATAGAAATGGTGAAGATTTGAGAGAGAAATGGAAGGATTTATGTTTCAAATAATGAAATGAAAATCCCTTTCCGATTTCAAGGCTTTTACGACCGCTGATCATTGAACAGAATGGTAGTGTCAGAGGGCCGCTTTTTCCAAGAGACGCAACTTCTTGGCCGCTTCTTCCTTTGTTTCTCCGATGCATTTTCAAATCCGCATGAGTTCTATACTGGCCTTCCATCTTTGTGCGCTTTTCCTCGATGACGATTTATACTTTGGTCCGCTTTTTGATTTCCTTCGCTTCCGTCCGTATTTATCCAAATATGTATAAATATTTCGCATAAGATGTCTCGAAGTTCATTTTATTCAAGACAGCAGATTTCAGATTATTTAACGATTTGCCTAGCGCGAGTAGAGCCAGTAAAAGATCGGGCTGGCCGACTTTTCATGGATTTATCTGTGATAACGGCGACAAATCATTTACCAACAAGAGTTCGCTGAGACCGACGCAAGCAGATTCAACTTCCAAATTTCGCCGACCCGCTCGAGACCAACGTAGCGGACTCCCTGTTAGCTTAACAACGTCCCCGATCGTAATCAATGTTTTTGTTTCCGCCAAGATCGCATTTAAGCGGATTTCCCTTTCCTGTGCTAGCTTCTTTACCGCATTACCCCCATTGTTAATATCTTCTATTCTTTGTCGGGAGAGTTAGTTCTGTATGGTCTCTTTCTTATGGTCAAGTAGCCTCCTTACGAGTCTAATGGACTTTTAAACGATCTTCCCTGATAGTCTGATGTATTTCAAAATGTTCCCCATTTACAGTCCTCGCTCCACTCTCGAGCACTGAAGGGCCGCTTCATAGTCGTCAAAGCTGTAATCTTCGATTGACTCGATGATATACTTTGACTTTCGCCTTGTCCAAGCCTCGCTAAAGTGGGGTTTCAGACACTTTAAGTCACACTTCAGAAACTACCTGTGGATTGGGCCGATGCTTGATTTTGCTGAACGATTAGTGACAACCAGATTATCGCCAATGATTGCCAAAATTAATGTCAACCTCTTAGTTGTCATCTACGCCCCGATATGGCTGCTTTGGCAAAGGCATTGAGTATATTCGAGTCCGCCAAAACGCTTCATTCGATAGCATAAATCGTCGAGTCAATGTTCGAATGTCTTGATATTTCTATTTCCATATTTCATCAAATTTTTATTTGCAAATAATATCCTTGTATTATCTAAAAAGATAATCAATTATTTCCATCTCTACTATAATTTAAACGCTGAATCTTTCTTAAACAGAGGAATTTTCCGGGAACAGATTAGCAGCGCCTTTTCCAAGAGACGCAGTTACGCCGCGCTTTTCCCGTGCCCTTCGCATGATTTACGATTTTTTATATCTTCCGAGATTCACTTCAAAGAGTCTCCAAACCCTAAACTTCACGTGATTAGTATAAATAGAGCTTTCGCTCATATTTCTAGCGCGAAAGTGTCCGCTTCTTCTCTTCTCCTTGCATTCTGTATTTTGTTTTACTAATTGGCGCCACGTGCTTCGACCTCACCACGTAAGCCTTGATCTTCCTGTACCAGCCTTCCGCTGCATGACCGTACCAATTTGACCGAACCACATAATCAATCTAAATTAATCAATCGCTTTCTACGAGGGCAATTTTTCTCAGCATTCGCTATATCTACTAGTTGATTTTCTTAGTTCATCTGCTCCACAACAGCGGTAAGTCCTAGGTATGACTCTTCTTATTTATTGTTATTTATTTTGCACAAATCACCGTTTAGTAAGATTTATGTCGAAAGCACTCATTGGGAAAATCTGAGATTCTTAAAACTGCCTCAAAACTCGCTTTATGGATTTGTAGATAGATAATAGAAAGACGCAGCGAACCGCGCTTTCATGCTGGGAGCGTGACCGCCGCGCTTTCTTGTGAGGGCCAGCCAGCTCGCTTCTTTCTTCTCCGCCCTTCAAATTCGGGACGCTCAAATTTATTTGTTTTGTTTGTTCGTCTCATAATTCCGTCATAAAATCATAATAATTAGGCATGTATTGTATCATATATTTCATCATTCATTCACATGTTTAATTCATCTAATCCGACTTAAATCCCAAGTAATTCATATTTCATGTTTTCGTCACTTCAATATTCAATTCGAGTTCTAGGAATTCAATTGCCTATAAGCTGAAGCTGATTCATTGTTGATATATTTTTCATCATGTTCATTGTTAATCCGCCATCAATTCATCATGTTTAGTTAATTATTCGCTTACTTGTCTGCTCATTAACATCGACCCTTCACATGTTTAATCTGCTCTTCCTTGTCTCCGTTTCATCCATGTTTATTGTTTTTATGACTCAATCATATGTTAAATAATCCTCGTAAATCACTTTAACTGGTACATAATCTAAAATCACCCATTAAATTCACCAATTAAGTAACAATTGCAGTTTTGCCTTCATTAAACAGAGTTCGCCCTGGAACAAATGCAATACCGTCGCGCCTCTTCCAAAGGGCGCAAAGACTCATACTGCTCCAGGTGACTTACTCTGTCCCGAACTCCTTTTTCGCCGACCTAGATTAATTAGTTTATGTATCAATTAACTAATATTCGTAATATCGCTAATTCCCTGCTCGTTAACTTGTTGTTTTATTCCTTTGTTCCTTTTTATCAAATTATCCGTTTTAAAGGTATTTTCGACATAAACCGCCTAATCCAATGTAATTAATGTAATTTCCATTATCAGAATTTATTTTATTTATTTCATTGTTTTGTATGTTTTCACATGTAAATCAACTTTAAATCCTACTTCGACCCAATTGTATGCTAATTACGTGTCAACCGACTTAGTATTAATTCTCACATGCTAGGATTAAAACTTGTATGTTGCATTGCATGCATATAGCCGACGATATATCAAGTACGAATAACTTCCCTAATCATTAGTAGAGGCCGCTATCGAGGCGGGCGGGATTAGGTGTTCGATCAAAAGAGCTTCCTAATACGCACTTCACTCCCCTTACCCGCATCTCCGTGAGCACCCGTGTTCATTGGCATCCACGAGAGTCATTCTAGACATAGAATGCCAAGGGTAACGATTGCTTAGTGTTCATGTCACTACTTTGTGTCTCGACATGACACGAGGTATTCGAACGGTTCCAATTTCCCATAAAAATTGGTGGCGACTCCATACAAAAATGCAAACGCTTGTTTTCGAGCCCCTTCACTCCCAAGCGCCTCAGGCGGCCCGTCGTCCACGCTTGGCGACTCCGCTGGGAAGATTTGAAATGGTGAAGATTTGAGAGAGAAATCAAGGATTTATGTTTCAAATAATGAAATGAAAACCTTCGACTTCGTTTACGCGGAATTGCTGAATTGTAAACGTACGCAAGAAAGCGCCGCGCTCTTTTCCAAGAGACGCAAACTCTTGCCGCGCCTTCCTTGTTTCCTCCTGATTTTCAAAATCCGTTATGAGTTCGTTACTGTGTTCACTGTGCGCCTTCCTCGATGACATTTTATCACTTTGGTCCGTTTCGATGATTTCCCCTCGTTCTGGTCCGCATTTTATCCAAAGGCGACAAAGATTTGCGCATTGTCCAAATTCATCCCACAAGTGAATAGCATTTCGCAGCATTGCTCGGGAATCCATTTTGGCTAGCACATTTTGCGTGATCGTCGTCAAGACTTTCCCCGACGATCAAGATGTTCCTAGTCGTCGACATATTCCCCAACAAGAGTTCGCTTGAGACCGACGTGCTAGCATTCAACTTCCAAATTTCAGCTGCACTGGCCGAGACCAACGCAAGCTGATTCCCCCGCCAGCTTCTACCAACGCCCCGTCGTTTTCTCAATGCTTCGTTTCTCGCAGAGTTCGACAGGTGTCGTTCTCCCGTAAGTTCCTATACCCAAACCTTAGTTACCTTTAGGTCCGAACTCACATTTGGCCTCCTTCCTGGCCAATGCTTCCTTTAGGGTCCCACACCCTAGCACGTTCATATATTACCTTTAGGTCTTAACCTTAGCTCCTATGCACCTCCGAAAGCATCTCGAGGAAGAAGTCTCAGGTATGGTCCTTTCTTATGGCTGGCGAGCCTCCTTACGTAGTCTAATGGACTTTAAGCGACCCTCCCCGATAGTCGACATACTCTAAAATGTTCCTGACGACAGTGTCCTGGTTTAGGACTCCCCTGAGCCGCCCACGCCGCCATAGTCGCTGTTGTAATCTTCGATTGACTGATGGTTACATTTCCCTTTGACTTTCGCCTTGTCCAAGCCTAACCAAAGTGGGGGCTCAGAGACACTCAAGCTTCGCACCCCCAAAACCACCCTATGATGATTGCCGCATGTTTGATTCGCTAACGATTAGTGACAGCTTCGTAAGATTATCGCTAATGATTGCTCAAATATAAATGTCAACCTCTTAGTTGTCATCTACGTGCCGATACGGCTGCTTTTGGCAGTAATTAGAGTACATCTGAGTCCGTCAAAAACCGCTTCCATTTTCTCGATAGGCCGTTAAATCCCTCGAGTCGGAATGTTCCGAATGTTCGGAGTATTTCTATTCCATATTCATCAAACTTTATCTTTTGGCAAATAATATCTCAATATTCAAAAGATAATCAAATTAAATCCGTCCTACCATAACTAAACGCTGAAATCTTTTTTCTTAAACAGAGGAAACCCTCGGGAACAGCGCGCACTGGCCGCCGCGCTTCTTCCAAGAGACGCAGTACGCCGCGCCTTCTTCCCAGTGCCCTCTTTGCATGATTTACGATTTTATATCTTTCCGAGATTCACTTCCAAAGAGTCTCCGAAACCCTATTCCTTCACGGATTAGTATAACAGGAGCTTGCCTTCATATTTCTCACGCGAGTGTCCGCCTTCTCTTTCTTTGCAGATTCTAGACTTTGTTCTTACTAATTCGACTGACTGACTAACTACACTCAATCAATTTAAATTAATCAATCGCTTTCAAATTTATTTGTTTTGTTTGTTCGTTCTCGTTAATTCTCCACTGGAAAATCATAATAATTAGTACGTGTATCAGTATCATATATTTCATCATTCATTCACATGTTTAATTCATCTAATCGACTCTAAATCCCAAGTAATTCATATTCATGGGTTTTCTCGTCACTAATATTCAATTCGAGTTCTAGAATTCAATCTGCTCTACGTTGAAGTTTCCCGGATTCATTGTTGATATATTTTTCATCATGTTCATTGTTAATCCGCCATCAATTCATCATGTTTAGTTAATTATTCGCTTGTTTGGTTCGTTCATTAACATCGACCCTTCACATGTTTAATCGCCTTTGCTCCGCTTTCATCCATGTTTATTGTTTTTACGACTCAAATCACATGTTAAATAATCAGTAAATCACTTTCATCCGTTGCTACACCGACCCATCCAAATTAAAGAAATCCGTCTTCGAACGGATAGGAGTGATCCACGTTGTCATCGGGGGCCACGAGAACGGAGGGTCCGCTCATGGGTACAAACGACACCGAACGAGCTCTCAGGCCATCAACTTTGTGCCCAACACAGCCACCCCCTCTTCCAACATCCCCGACATAACTATCGGAAGAAAGGACTACGAAGGAGTCATCGCTCCTCACAGCGACCCACTTGTAGTCAATTTGGACATATCCAACCACCTGGTCAAAAGGTGCCTGATTGACACAGGCGCATACACGAATGTCATGTTCAGGGAGTGCTTCCTCAGCCTCGGCCTGAAGGTCAAGGATTTAAGCCCCTGCACCAACCCGCTATACAGTTTCTCTGGGGCCGGACTGGTACCACTGGGATCAATCAGACTCCGTAACGTTCGCGAAAGGAATGCGCCAAGAATGTCCTAGCATGATTGAGTTCGTGGTCATCGACGGCTCATCCGCCTACAACGTTCTCATAGGCCGCGTCACTCTGAGCGAGGCTGACGCAGTGATGTCCATCCGGGCCCTAACATTGATGTACGTCTCGGACCGGGGGGAAGCGCATAAGCTCGTCTCCAAAGACGAGAATGACGAGGTGGTGAACGCCCAGATAGCTGCCAGAGGATGCAACATGCAATCCCTTAAGGTGGCAAAGAAATCGGAGAAAGGGAAAGGTCTATCCTTACAACAGGAGAGCGACCTCATGGATATAACTAGCGTCTAACTGGGGAGGTACGCCTTCAACGGGCCATTAGGACGCCGGAAAATCTCGGGAATACTCCATGTAACGTCGGAGGTGTCCAAAATAGCTGTGGGCGCCCCGGCGCATGTTTTTACCTAAATGAAAAATCATCCAAGTCTTCCATCAGAATGTACGCTCTTCCCATAATCACTAGGAAGGAGCAGACGCCGACTCACACTGTCATATCGACAAGAGCGGGAATCTCCTTCAAGAAACGGGCACCGTCGCAGTCACTCCAAGTAGTAGACGCCACGGCAGTCACCCCAAGAGGTGTGACGCCGTCGCAGTCACTCCAAGTAGTAGACGCCACGGAGTCTCCTTCAAGAAATGGGCACCGTCGCAGTCACTCCAAGTAGTAGACGCCACGGCAGTCACCCCAAGAGGTGTGACGCCGTCGCAGTCACTCCAAGTAGTAGACGCCACGGGAGTCTCCTTCAAGAAATGTGCACCGCCAGTCAGCTCCAGTAGTAGACGCCACGGCGATCACCCCAAGAGGTGTGACGCCGTCGCAGATCACTCCAAGTAGTAGACGCCACGGGAGTCTCCTTCAAGAAACAGGCACCGTCGCAGTCACTCCAAGTAGTAGACGCCACGGCAGTCACCCCAAGAGGTGTGACGCCGTCAGCCACTCCCAAGTAGTAGACGCCACGGGAGTCTCTTCAAGAAACAGCACCGTCGCAGTCACCCAGTAGTAGACGCCACTAGCCAGTCACCCAAGAGGTGTGACGCCGTCGCAGCGATACTCCAAGTAGTAGACGCCACTAGAGTCTCCTTCAAGAAACAGCACTCGCAGCCACCCAAGTAGTAGACGCCACTGGCAGCCACCCCAAGAGGTGTGACGCGTCGCAGTCACTCCAAGTAGTAGACGCCACGGAGTCTCCTTCAAGAACAGCACTGTCGCAGTCACCCAAGTAGTAGACGCCACTAGCGATCACCCCAAGAGGTGTGACGCTGTCGTGATCACTCCAAGTAGTAGACGCCACGGAGTCTCCTTCAAGAAATGTGCAATCGCCGCAATCACCCAAGTAGTAGACGCCACTAGGTCACCCCAAGAGGTGTGACGCCGTCGCAGTCACTCCAAGTAGTAGACGCCACTACAGACGACACACCACACTGTCGCATCGACAAGAGCGCATGCACCCTAAGGAAGCGACATACACAACGCGACGGTTATAACCGGCCGCGGTTAATACTACGAAACGATCAAGATGCCTTGGAAGCGTTAACACACCGAGACACGCACTTTCTAGATCGCCGGCCAAGCCGAGGCGGGAACATAAGAGACTCAATTAATAACGGAAAGAGACAACCCGGACAAAGACGGAGATGCTAAAAGGACAATAAGCTCGAATACTAGCACAAGGAAAATAAGTGAAGTAAAAACGAACTCTTATTAAATATATTCAACGAATCACAAGAAATTACAAGGATAAGCCAAAAGACCAAAAATTACAAATGCTATCCCCCTATGTCCGTTGTTGCTCGCCATCGCCAGCGGCGCAGACTTTCTTGATGAGTACCCAAAGCGGCTCCCTTAGCGGCCTCGGCTTCAAGAAGACCTCGGCTTTAGCCTCGCGGCCTCACCGCCTTTGCCGCTTGGCTTCCTCTTGGGCCTCCTTAGCCTTCTCGGCCCGTAGCGCTTCTCGGCGGCCGCCTCCTTCTCTCGCCTTCGCCTTCACCGCCTCTTTAGCCTTCTCCGCCACGGCTTGCTCCTTGGCTTCGAGCTTGTCATCAAGCAACTTGTCATATCTCGTCCCACGGAAAGGAACCATCAAGAGGGAAGAGCTCCTCAATCACTTCCCTAGCAGCTCCTTCGGCTAAATCCCGGAATTCAGCACACATGTTAGGGAGCATGACGGTTTGGAGCATCTCAATGTCCTTATCCTTTTGCCTAATGACGGCATCTCTGATCCGAACCACCTCCGCCTGGGCCTTAAACAGTCCCTCGGATTCATTCCTCTCGCTTGAGGTAGAGGTCGGCGTGCCCTCGAACGAGTGTACACTTCTCCAGCCAGCTTAGCGATTCACTGCCGCAGCCTCGGCCTTGGCTCTCTCAAAGAAGGACCTCTTTCTCAACGCCCCGCTGAGTTTTCTTTCACCGAGAGCGCCTCTCGGCCTCTCCCTAAGCCTCGCTCATTGAGAAGATCTGCTTGGCCTTCGCGGCCACCCTCTTAGTGGCGTTTAGCTCCAAGGTGGATTGAGCCACGACCTTCTCCCCGCTTCTACGATACGAGCACCGGTAAGACTGTTCCACCTCGCCGCCTCTTTGATCGCCTCCGTGCCTTCATCTATGAGCTGGGAGAAGGAAACCTTCTGGGATGAAGGGACAGTGGCGACATTTTTATCACCGGCTCAGAGTCGGGGAAGGAAACCTTCCGGGATGAAGAGTTCACGGTGACGTGTTGATCACCAGCCCGCACAGAGCTCCCCTCCACCGCCCAACAGAGCGGCGGACGACCGAGGCCGATCTACAAAATTTAAAGCAAGCATAAGTATCGACATACGCAGACATGCCAAGCGCCTAAGGAACCGGCTGAATCTAAAGCCACGAAAGAACAATACCGTGCTTGGCCCTCTTGGCCGAAACGCGCGTCTCCCTCGTCGGCCAGCAGTAATCAACGGTCGTAGATAGGCCGTCTGCTTTCTTTTACGGACGAGGGCGAGCCCTCCTCCTCGTCGGAGTCATCCCCGTTGGAGATACAAATGACCTCCACCGTCTCCTTCTGAACAGGGGGGATGGAAGGCGGGGCCGGTGTCGACGCCACCACCGCCGAAGACTTCGTTTTGCGCGCAGATGACGCGACACGTTACTAACAACCTTCGCCCGGGTCTCCACCGCACTCAAGCTTTTCACCGCCGCTCTATGAGATCGGCACGACCTCTGCGTCATTGGGGAGAGCTTTGGGATGTAAGTTAGCAACGGTTTTATCTTTGTTCAGCCCCATTCTCCGGAGGATATCCTCGCACATGTCCGGTCCAAAATGGCTGCGAAGGAAAAAGCAACAGATTAAGTAGAAGAGATAAATCAAAGTTTAAAGACACAACGAGAACAGTGATGGGCCTCACACCGACCCCACTCACCCTGCGCTAGGGCCGGAATGAGGCCGACATGGCAAAGCGGCTCATCCCGAAGAATGATCTCTGCGTTGAGGAATCCATCTTTTCGCAGCCCACCCTTGTCTACCTCAAAAAGCCGCATTGCCAACCTCTCGTCCTCCGAGAGAAGAACCGCCAAAGATCCATTTTGAGTTTCTTCCGGAGACCCATCCGTCATGCTCCGCCTTAGTCTCACACCGCAAGTTAACTTGATCGAAAGGAGCAGGGGAAGCGGATAGTCGTTAAGCACCTTAACGTATACCCACCGACCGCCAAACTTGCAAGAGGAAAGTTTGTCGCCACAGAATATAGCCCTTCTCCGTGCACGCGAACCACCGGCGCGGCCGCAGAATGACGGCCGGAGGTAGTGAAGTCGGCGAAATAAGTTCACCGCTGGGGCCTCCCCCTTGAAGAGACAAAGCCAGACAAACCCGATTATGGTCCTCATGGCCAATGGGTGCATTGGGCAACGCAACGTTCATGGCCTTAAGGATGGCCACAACGCACCCATTCAGCGGAAATCGGAGCCCAAACTCCAAATGTCGCATATATACGCCGGTGTGGCCCGGTGGAGGGCAACAGACATACTGGCCCTCCTCCTCGGATAACGATTTCAGAGCCCTCACCGAAGAAGAAATGTTTCTCGAAAAATATCTCACCGAACAAGCGGGCTAACTTATGGGTCCAAATGCGTCAAGACGGACTTTACAAGCAAGGCCGTGATCCATAACGTACTTCCTCACGTTGTTAGGACGAGCCTCCTCAAGATCGTCACCAAAATCTTTCGCGTCATCATCGACATCGAATCATCCTCCCACTCCTCCGCACCGAGGATCGACCTCTGGGAGAAGGTGACCTACGGTCCGGCTTACTAGGCCCGTCGGCGGCAGAAGACATGTTTACAATGAAATTACAAAATTAAAAATTGGAAAGTTTGTTTGTTTACCTTGAAGAAAACGCTCACGAGTAACAACTCGAAATTAGAAAAAGAAACCCTTGGAAGTTTAGAGAGAAGGAAATTTTGGAGAATGAAATTGGTGGCCAATTTTTTGGAGCAATTGCCCTATTTATAGGGAAAAGCCCATGAAGCAGACCAATCAAAGAAATGTAGCCCATGAAGCGTCAACCAATCAACGACAGACACGTGTCGGACATGCAACCACGGATGTCAATCGTTGCAACAGCTTGTGTCAATCAATGCAACATGTGACCAAACGTCTTCAACACGCCTATTCAAATCTCTCCGCCTATTCACCTTCCTCAACAAATTCCCATGCACCTTTTCTCCGCCGGCCACGTAATCGACCAAGTTAGACACCGCCGGCCGGGGGCGATCATAAATAACCTAGCCTCAACCTCGGTCTCGGCCGGCGTCCTTTCTTTTCCACATCGGATGCCCAAAACACATCCATGTGGAGGGGGGATATGGTACGGCCTAAGAAGGACTAGGCAGAGCAGAAGGAGCCGATGCAGGAAAATTTTCTACAAACTACTTGCGCAGAATATACGCTCAGACGTACATCGAAGCCCATACCACGGCATAGACTACGCTGGGGGAAATTGATGGGGCATATTCGCATCACGACAAGTCAACATATTGAGCAAGGTCAAAGATGTCCACAAAGAAGTCAACGACCTAGATGTACCTAGCCGATGAGAATCATCACCGGTCGGCCGGGTCTCAGATGACAACCTTCCAGGGACACATACCCGCGCACTCACATCCAAGACCCCTCGGCGGTGAGTCGCCAGGCCCGCCGCCCGCCATAGAAACCTCGGCCGAGGGGTAGATCGATCTTTCCACCGCTAGCCACTTGGCCACTTGGCCACTACGTGACAAAAGGTGAAGTCTATAAATACTCCTCAACCTTCATTGAGGATGGGATCCAATCCGTAAATACACAACTTAACCTAAATACACTATTCATCCCAGATAATCTTCCTTATCTCTACAATATATTCCTAGCCAATTAGCATACAACATATACATTTAAGTTTATCGACTTCAAGGCGTCGGAGTGAGTGCGCTTGGCACAAAGCCAAGCCCTCGGTTCGTTTCATTGTTGCAGGAGAGGCCGAGAGGAACGAATAAGACCAAAGGAGAATCTAACTCAAGACATCATTCTACAAGCCACGGGTGGTAACGATACTTGCTCTGGAATTACACCCGGAACAACATGATTAGCTATGTACCATCACCAACTACCCCATGATCACCACCAGTCCCAGTCCCAGTCCCAGTCTCAGCCCCATCCCATCTCCATCCCCATCCCCGGCCCATTGCCACCAGGATCAACTGCTTAGGCGTGGTTTATTAAGTCCGCCATTAACTGTAGTGGATGGTCATTAGGATCGCACAGACGGAGGGACACTGACCCATAGAGCCGGAAAGAGTGGCTGGCTTTGGGATGGCGGATAGACTAGCTACTCGTGGAGGCTTTGGTAAAGCGAGACGGGGGTGCGATGTAACACCCCATGAGATTATGAGATTAAGTTGTCCCACATCGGGAAAATAGGAGGCTTGTGATATGTTTATAAATGATTTCATCCACCACATAGTAACAAGGTTTTGTACTTTTGGGCTTAAGTGAAGACAAATAAATGGTACGAAGGTATACATCTCATCTTATTGGGGTTATGTTACAACAGTGGCGGGTCAGGTTGTTATATGCGAAACTCTATGGATGGCCAATTGAGGTTGGTTACCACATCGATCACCACCACTATGACGACCACGAGCAACCCAACTGCTCTAGTTTGCCATTAGTCCCATGAGCATTTCAAGACTTCTCTTGTAGTGGTTGAGTTTGTATCAGTTGTAGATCCACGAACAATCATATTAAGGCGGTTAGGGTTATTGAATAAATGACGCATGCGACAGAGAGAGGTAGCTTTGATTAAACCGTCGTTTACAATCCGTATAGCGAGAAGAGGGTCGTTGAAATTGAGTTAATTGTGGGAAAATTCGGATCATTTGTTTCTTTTACTTTTGGGACAACACATCAAGGATAAAGGAGGAGACCATTTGTGGTTGTAGACTTGTAGCTAATGAATGACAAGTGGACAATATTGCAATTAGATGATCAAATTGCCTATAAAAACCTTGTCGATATAGAAGGTAAGCAAAGGAGTGAGACACCTTAAAATGGAATAAGTAAACAAATCCACGTAAACAATGTATTTTTAATAGAATTAATTTCACATGTTTTTTTTTAAAAAAAAATATTCTACATTGTATTTTTTTCAAGGGACCTCAATCTACATTTTTGTTTAGGGTTCTAAAAAAAACTCGGAATTGCCCGGATCTCTCCTATGTCCACTTGTCTACAACACGCCACTTATGAGTCTTATTAAAAGTGAAAAATAGATAACAATTGATCGGGACGGAGCGACTAAAAATGATGCTATATACCTTTTCTTTCCATGTAAGACTTATCACGTCCGTCTTTCCAAGTTGCAAAGTTTAAAGTGTGGAATAGACCGTTAGTCAACACCGGTATCCTAGGAGTTAGGTTAGATTGTTAGAAACGAAACCAAAACCAAGACAAAGGAATTCTCCCAAATCAACTTATCGATCACAATCTCATTCTCATCACATGGCGGAAGAAACCACTAAACCCTCCGCCACCGTCACCTCAACCGCCGCCGAGGCAACCGACACGGTTCCGTTAGACGAGATCGCTCTAAACCACGAAAAACCGTTGGAAAACTGCGATCTGGAAAAAAACTCGCCGGAAAATTCAACCGCCGGAATTACTCCAGCGATGAAGGCGCAGAAATCGGTGCGGTGGAGCGAGCAATTGGTGTCGGAATCAACGTACACTCCCGCCATTGATTCCGATCAAAATAACAATAATCCTTACATTTCTCGTTCTTCTGCTCCATCGCTCACTCCTTCTCCCTCTATCAAAGGTTCGATTGCGATTTTTCCTAATTTGATGATAATTGCGATGAATTTGTTTAGTTTTGTTAGGTTTTTGAAGAATTTTGATGATTTTTGTGCGGAAATGCAGAGAAGATGGAAACGGTTAGGAATGTGTTAGGGAGATGGGGAAGGAATGTCAAAGACGCTGCGAAAAAAGCCGAGGATCTCGCCGGCAATACGTGGCAACATTGTATGCATTACTCTCTTTGATTCTTTTATCTTTTCTTTGAATCTGTTGTGTGAATTCTTCGTTTTTAAGTTTAGTTTTCGGTTTGCGTGATCGTGATGAAATGAATTGTGAATTGTGATTAATCCTATTGACTTTCTGTATGATGTTTTCGACAAGGAGATTATGTAAAATTGACGTGGTTTACATTGTAGTTTTCGGTTTGCATGATTGTGAGGAATTGAATTGTAATTTGTCCTCTAGACTTTCTGTATGATTTTTTCGACAAGGAGATTACATGAGAATGATGTGGTGTTCTCTTCTCGCATCTGGTGGCAACTTAAGGTGATTTTTGATGGTATGGTTTCATGATCAGATATTGTTTGTCGAGTTGTTACTATGGGTTGGTGACATTGCAGATTTGGGAGTTGTTCGGATTCTAAATGAAGGGTTGGTATGTCAAGTTTGTAGATTGTGTGATGATGAAATCTTTTTTATTACTCCATATCATTCATGTCATTAAATTTGAGCTGAGACATTATATGTTGATCAATTTGTGAAGCTTTTGGAAGGTTCAGCATGCAGCATTTTGAGGGTGGTGACTGGTGATGCTGCATTTATAGCGCATTGGCCTAGATCAGTCCTCAGTAACTGGTTCCAAAAGATCAAAAATCAAAACTGGTTTTGGAATTTGTTTGTAGGGGTTGAATGGTTGATAACTTGATACTTAGTTCCTTTACTATGAGTGAGCCTCGTTTGACCATTTTAGTGAGGAATAAAAGGTCCAATGGACTTTAGTTTATTGAAATAGAGGGAGCATGATAATACAAAAAGGAGTAGTTTATTACAAGCGATATTATCTTGCAGTAACTCGGGGGTTTTGGTGCATTTGGGTATTTCTGATTTGAGATGGGATTGTCTGAGATGTGAGACTTCACTGATATGCATGATAGCAAGATGAGCCATATGGTGGTATTGGGAGCTGACATTTTAGAAGAAAGGTTACGTCATTTGTTTGTTTGGGGATCTTCGGCCTTCTTCTTTATGTTGATAGGGGGTGCTTTTGGAGGAAACCTGCCTATGCATCTACCTTCGTTTTATGTCCATTAATACATAACCTTTAGGAGTTTAGGTCTTTATATCTGGAACAAGAATTTTGATACCATTGCAGCATTTGTTTGGTAGCGTTGTCAAAAGAACAGTTTGTTGATAGAGCCTCATATGGAGTTTTTGTTGTTGTTGTTGTTGTTGTAGTTGGTGTAGATCCAACTGTAACTTCTCTGTTTGCCTCTTTGAAAATCCTTGCTGCTTCGATTTTTCTGGTTTATTATGGATCGTGGTTTGCTCTGAAATTTTCCTCTGTTTGCTTTTTAACAGTGAAAACGAGTCCCAGTTTTTCCGAAGCTGCTATGGGAAGAATAGTGCATAGCACGAAAGTTGTAGCTGAAGGGGGCTATGAGAAAATTTTTCATCAAACATTTGACACGGTCCCTGAGGAGTTACTCCAGGATTCATTTGCATGCTACTTGTCCACTTCAGCTGGTCCAGTGATGGGAACGTTGTATGTATCTACTGCGAAGCTTGCCTTTTGCAGTGATAATCCTCTTCCTTACAAGAATGGTGATGAGACTGATTGGAGTTACTATAAGGTGAGATGTCAACTTCATGACAGTGCCCCCCTCCCTAAAAAATATTTAATTTTGTCCGTATTTCTTTCTATCAAATACGTATGCAACTGGTAAGTTGCTTGTTCTGGTTCTCCAAGCGTATACAATACTGTTATTGGCGATCCTGCATGGAATTCTGATCTATGGTATATCTAAATCCGTTGTGTTATTAGGAGTAATAAGAATAATTCTAGGATAAGTAGAAATTTTGAGATAATGCTGTTTGTCTGAACCAAGTACAAGTATGCTGGTTATAATTTTTTCAAGGTCGAGTGTGAGCTTAGTTGTTTTAGAGATGTTTGGTAAAAAAGTTGGATGTGAAAACCTATTTGAAGGTCCTAAATATCGTTATGGTTTGGTGGTTTATTCCTATAATCCTATAAGTTTCTCTTAAAACTTGTAATAAGGGCTAAGGTCGCGCCATAGGATGAGACAGTTAATTTCTTAAATTCCTTGGTTTATAAAATGCTAACTTGTCCCCACATCTTTCAATGTCGAATACTCACTTTTCGATAACTATTAAGACTCCCCAATTATGCATGTCACTTGAATTTCTAGTTTTATAGATATGGAAACACGATTAAGCAGGTATCTTGATCGTTGTTTTATATTCAGGCACGACACTCTAGGTCTTGGATATAGTGGATAATATTGCGTTGATAGTTTAGTAGAAGCCAGGATGGCTTCTACATTAACCTCTGATTTCTTCCAAGACTTTGGAATGCAAAAAGGGAGGTGAATCATGCAGTCAAGTAAAATTGAAAAGACCTAATAAACGCTGGCTTTTTGAATTATTCTTAATAACCTCATCTTAATGGAGCTAAATACTTGTTATTCTTTGGTTTTGGATTCTAAGGAGTACTTTGTTTAAATGACTCATTAAACAGGGGCGTCCTTTTTTTTTTGTATTAAAAGTAGCAGTTATGGGATGCAACTACCGACATAATTCTATATGGTTCATCTTTTGGCCTTAGGTACGCTGGTACATCTGATTCCCCCTTATCCCACAATTGGCTAGTGGCTAGAGCCTCGTCACCACTGGGGTAATAATGTTGTTGCTGTAATCTTTTCTTTTCGATTAACAAACCTTCTCTTCTGCTTTCGAGTAAACAAACTCAGTCCTCCGTTTGCCGCTATTGTTGTACTTTAAAGTTCCATGACTAGTTCCTTTGTTTCTTCCTTTCAAGCTCCTCCTTCAATGGCTGCTCATCTCTTATTTTTTAGATGCTTTCTTTACTGCTTGTCAGCTTTCAATCCCCACCTTCCATGGTTTCAGCTTTTGATCTTTCTTTCCCCCACTGAATCTATTTGTGGTGGCACAAGTCAGAGTCTTATAGGTTTCTGGCACGTCATATCTTGTCTACACGTGACCTGCAGGGTGATGTGCCCCGTCGAAGGAACATAGGTACACATAGTAAGGGGATATTTAAACCTTTATTACATGTGAGGTCCCTTACAAGGGTGTTTTTAGTGTTGAGCAATAATTTTCAAGGCCCTACTATATCTGGCAAAAATGGGTTAGTTTAAATTTATTGGATAGAAGAAAGACATAGGCTTTTCATATCCTGTTAGATTCATACAAGAGCATAGGCACCACCACCACATACGCTGCAAGGAGAGAGTCTTCTTTATAAGCCAAATGTGGTTCATCCAAAACCAATTGACAGTTGATAGAATAACTTCTCTCGTCATTGATCAGCGTGGAACACTCAAGTGTACTTGCGCACATGTTTAGATGTATTTAATAGCTTCTTGCTGAAGTGAGTTGTAGCCTCCTTTGTTTTGGATATCTGTTTGCCCTCTTGTAGCCTCTACCTTAGAGCCGAAAACTCACTAACCTTTGGACTACAATATGATGGAATAAAACAAAATGACTCACCATTTTATACACTTATTACATTGTGACGTAATAGTCAATCAATGCAACTTATGCCTCAATTTTCATCACCGGTCATCCAAAACACACTCTTAGTGTTAAATCAACACACATGTAAGAGTTCATTCACCTGATAACCATTACCCTATCATAGCCGAAAGTGTTTAAATTACTCAGTTAATTGCAGGACTCGTGGTCCTTGGTATGCATGAACAATTATTCTTGCAAACTAGTCTATTTCGTGGATTGTTTTTCTTCACTTTAACGCGATTTATTTCTTGGTCTGGCAGATGAATATCCATTTATAAATTTATTTTATTTTGATACCTTTTTTGTAACGAGATTAGATATCGTCAATCCAAGTCTTCTGTTTCACATTGTCGTATGATGCTTCTATGTCAACAGGTTGTCATCCCATTGCATCAACTTAAAGCAGTCAATCCTTCTACAAGCCGAGTCAATCCATCTGAGAAATACATCCAGATTATATCTGTTGACAACCATGAGTTCTGGTACATGGGATTCTTGCATTATGAAAATGCTGTGAGCATCCTCCAAGGTGCTCTTCAGTCCGGGAACATGCAATCTGTATGAAAATCGAGATAAGTCTATCGCAACCTTAAGTTTGTTACAACCAGGTTATAGCATTCTTTTGGAAGGAATCACAGGAATTCTGTTGATTATATACTAGCTCCATCCTGGGGATGGATGTAATTTTGCAGCAAACTTACCTGGTTATAGATGATGACTAGCGCTAAGCATTTCATTTAAATCTTGTGGTATTTATTCAATCCGTCTAACGAGCCTGAGATATTGGATCAGCTTGCTTCTCCAGAGTCTCAGTCGACTATTATGATCTTGTCTGGTAACATTTTCTCGTTTCATCTATTCTATTCGACGTTTCTTTTTCATGTGTTTTGAAATTTGTTTAAACCACAGTCCGATGTGCTTTGCTGTCATGCAAGGTTTGAGGAAATGAGGCATGTATGAATAACTGTGAAACTATTGACTCTTACAAACTAATACATTCTAACTCGACAACCCTGTTACTGTGATCAACATCTTGAACGGGTATTCCCTGCTTGGTGTTCTTGGAGAAAGCAAGATCGGTCATATGGGTTCGAGTACCAGCATTTGTGGGGTGCTCAATTACATGTTATGTTGGGTGTGGTGGTTTTTTTTGTGTTTTCATATTGATCTCTTTGGTTATGCCCGCCATTGTTCAGGTCGCTTCTAACCACAATAAAATTCTAGTAAAAATGCGGGTATTTATACATTTTTAAAATTCATCGAGGGTTTATAGCCATACAAAAAAAGCTTCCGATTTTGATCTGATCGTTGAACGTACTCAACTGGTAAGATACTTGGAGTTGTAGATGAAAAAAGATTGATGGGGTTTATGTTAAGGTTAGGATTCAGTAACACTCGATTAAATATTTAGAGATGAACGGAAAAGTAAATTGTTGATGGTTCAGAGGAACACAAATTCTTGTATAGGACCGTCTTGCAATAATTGTGAGTTGTGACCCTTTTTATGTGTTTCGTTACTTTTCGTACTCTTGTTATATCTATCATATTTATTGGCTCGTTTTCTGTCGTAGTAAAGTGCTACGTTTTTTTTTCTTTTTGCGTCAAATGAGGCAGAAGGCTAGTACGATTTGGGGGGAGGAGGATTCAACCCGTGACTTATTGTCACGATGCCTAAATTTTAACCACTAGATTAATACCTCTTCGGTAGTAAGGTGTTATGAGTTTATGTTGACACTACCAAACTTATAGCTTATCACGAATAATCTTACATGGTGATTTAAAGACCAACACTTTACTTGAAGAAAAATGAGTAGTTATTTTTTTTTTATTTTTTTTATTTTTTTTTTCTGGTGTGCGGAATAAATGTAAATAAATGATAAATGGATAAATATTGAATTTGAAAAAACGTCTTATAATATAAAGTTTTTTACACAGTACTCTTTTTTTTTTAGGTTCTTAATTAGAGATGGAAACAGCCCGAACGGGCATAGGAGTCGTTGGTCCTGGGACACCTCACGGCTCATGGTCCATTTTACCACGGCATGGGATCGGTACGACACTGACATGCCATGAGCTGTTCTTGAGCTAAAGTTTGAGAAAGAAGATTGTACCTAGCCTAGGCACGACACGGCCGTCCTGGGCACGCCCAAAATATAAAGAAATAAGACTGAAGATGAGGAATTACTTAGGCACGCCCAAACACGTACGACCCACCATGGACCGTTTCAGTCGTGCCTGGGCTGCCATTTTTATTTCATTGGCACGGCACGATACGACGACACAAAACCCCCAACTTTTCGTGCCTAGGTCGTGCAATTTTATTGTACTAATATAGTGGACTGACACGAGGCACGATCCACCTCAAACTCTAGTTTTAATTATTAAAACAAAAAAGTAAAAGGAATAATTTCCCTAATCCACATACATAAATGACATTATTGAATGGGAATTCCAATTTCCAAGTAGTATTAATAATGAAGGGAATCTTAGAAGGAAGATTAAGAAGCAAAAGATTAGAGGAAGCAGTAAGTGGGCCAAAGGGGTTGATTTGTTTTAGCCAGTTGGATGATGGCGTATCAATGGGCCGTTGAAGGGGCTAAAGTGGGTCCATACTTCTGAGTTTACTGCTAATTTTGCTGCAAAAACCATAACACTATTTGCACAATTTTGTGGAAATAGAGTTGCGGGGAAAAGGGTTTCTAGTTGAAGTTGACAATACGAGTAATTATAAAGTTGCTGTGTAGGGACGTTAATTGATTTCCGAGTTTTGACATTTTGTTCGAAATACCCTAATTTTTCACTTCCGAGCAGCAGGAGTGAGAGTCCATTCTAGCTTCTCTTAATCTACCACTATTTGTAGACCCTAATCGACCCGTTTCATTTAACGTTAAAACAAAATGGACCACTACGAGCTTTAACTGGGCTGGCCAGGACTTGTTTGGGAGGACCTAAGAAATGGATTCCACGTACCGACTTGTGCAATTGGTCGCCTCTACATTACTTCCGTTTATCATGCAAACTCGAACAACCTAATTCGAATTGACCTACCCGATTAACCCGTTTGTCAGGTCTGTCTATGATAGTATAGATCCGACAAAATAGTTAAAAAAATGAAGTAAAACTTTCAAAATTTTCACTTTCGAGCAGGAGTGAGAGTCGATTCTAGCTCCTCTAAATCTACCACTAAATGTAGACCTTACCCGACCGATAAATCTTACCCCTAACAGATCGACCCGTTTTTACACCCTAGAACGTTCTCCGTTGTAGACTACATATATAGACTAGTAGAGGCATGGGTTAGTCCTCAAAGTTTGTAGTAGAGTGAAGTAATCAAGTAAATAAAGCGGTTTAATTTGCGGGGAGATGACGTGAAATGGATAGCAAAGTGAGGATGTCAGAAGGGAAGTCGCATCAAACGTCTAATATACGCATAATAACCTCACGCCTCACTAATTCACTATTTCTCATTTTCTATACACTTTCGCATGTTCATTTCTGTGCATTTCCTCTTCTTTCTGTCCTCATTACTGGCTTCATTCACTATTCATTTAGTAGAATTATTTTTCACAAGGTTGGAATACTCTCTCCAAACCGTTTTGCTTGTAACGGTTATAAGCTCTCTTCAGTTAACTGAAACTGTCTAACTTATTAAAGCTGAAATGCTGAACTAAATAGAGCTGAACTGAACTAAAATGAAGTAGGGGCCTCTTCTTTTGACTTGAAACTGTTTGAACTTGAATTGAACTTAATGGAGCTGAACTAAACTGAACTGAACATAATGGAGCTAAACTGAACTGAACTAAACTGAAATAAGAGTTAATTTGTGAAGAGAATAGTTGAACTCAACTGAATGAAGCTGAATTGAACTGAACATAATGGAGCTAAACTGAATTGAACTAAACTGAAGTAAGAGTTAATTTGTGAAGAAAATAGTTGAACTGAAATGAACTGAAATGAAGTCCAAAAGAACACGGTCTTAAGCATAACGTAAGAGTCAATACTAATATGTTTGTTTCGAGCATGTTAAGCGAGACTCTAATAATAAGATAATAAGAAGCAGAAACATTATCACAGAATAATGTGATAGGGTTACGAAAAAGAACACCTAACTCAGCTAGAGTAGAACAGAGCCCACAACACGATACTCTGCTTCAGTGGAAGATTTGGACACGGTAGGCTATTTTTTCACCGCCAAGAGATGAGATTGCTACCAAAGAAAATAGCATAACCAATAAGTACCTATAGGTACGTACTACCAAAAGGTAAGATGTACCCGGAGCGTGCATAAATTGAGATACTAGGCAAACAAAGGTATCATGGCATGTCATAGTCAAGTATTGTAAAGCACCAACCATACTGCGGCACTCAAAGGGGAGTGTGGCCGGGGAAGGAAGCGGAGTGCAAACTGATTTGGAGATTTGTAAACGAAATTTTTGGATAGACATATTTCTGTTGTGACAAAAAAAAAGACCATGAGAGAAGTACACGCAACCTGAATACCGAGAAAATAATGAAGATTTCACGGGTCTTTTATGGTGAACTGGCGACCCAACTTAGAGATAAAGGTGGAAATAAAAAATGGAGGATTGCTAGTGACAATAATTTATTAACATATAAGTGGAGATATCCGCCTGTGAGTGTTTTCGGGCATTCGCTGCCGGTCCCAAGCCCGGATAAAGGAGGAGGGTTGCGGTAGGTCTGTGGCAGCCAGCATAAAAACTTAGTCACATTTTATGGACATGAATCGGAATTTGAACATCGTTGGGCGTCTCCTCGGAAGCGCGCTGCACTTCTTAGACCGGGTGTAGTGAAAAGTATGTGAGGGTTGCTAGGTCGTCGCCCGGAAGCGACGCGCCATCTTTACATCTGGGGGTGGTGTCAAATAGGCAAGGGTGCGCTACATCTTCTAGACCCGGGTGTAGTGAAAAATATGCAAGGGTTGTTAGGTCGTCGCCCAAAAGCGGCGCGCCACCTCGAAGTATGGGTGTGGTGTCAAATAGGTTTGGATCTAGGAAGCATGGTCAAGAGCGGGTAAAGAAATCAGGACATGACTTTAGGAAGGGTAGTAGGTTACGGTTTGGTACGTGGAATGTTGGCTCTTTGACAGGGAGATTAGCTGAGGTAGGGGAGGTTATGAAAAGGAGGAGAGTGCATATAATGTGTCTACAAGAGACAAAGTGGGTCGGAGATAAAGCAAGGGTGATAGCGCCTTGGGGTTATAAGCTTTGGTACACGGGTAAAGACAAAAGTCGTAATGGAGTGGGTATTGTCATTGATAAAGATTACATTGATGATGTAGTAGAAGTATCGAGAAAGAGTGATAGGATTATGAGTATTAAGCTTGTAGTCGGGGATGAGGTGGTGACGGTTATAAGTGCTTACGCACCTCAAGTAGGTTTGGATGCTTCTTTTCGACGAGCCTTTTGGGAAGATTTAGAAGAGGTTGTAGAACGAGTCCCTATTGGAGAGAAATTGATCATTGGTGGTGACCTCAATGGGCATGTGGGTACTAGTCGAGTTGGCTTTGAGAACATTCATGGGGGTTTTGGGTTCGGGGAGAGAAATGAAGCGGGAAGTGACATATTAGATTTTGCTTTGGCTTATGACTTGGGTATAATGAACACTTGGTTCGAGAAAAGACATTCTCATTTGGTGACTTATAGAAGTGGAGGTAATGCTAGTCAAATTGACTTCCTTTTGGTAAGGAATGTGTGGAGGAAAGAGTACACCGATTGCAAGGTCATACCCGGGGAAAGTGCCGCAACACAACATAGACTAGTGGTTCTTGATTTTCGGGGTAAGAGAGACTTGAGGAAGAGAAAGATAATCGGTGAGGCACGGATCAAGTGGTGGAAGCTACAAGGGGGAAACCAACAAGCGTTTCTGGAGAAGGTTGGAAGTAGCGATATTTGGTCGGATTGCGAGGAGAAAGATATTGATGCAACGTGGGATAAATTGGAGCATGTTGTAAAGGATTTGGCGAGGGAGGTGTTAGGGGAATCTAAAGGGAATAGACCATCAAGTAAGGACACATCTTGGTGGAACGATGTGGTGAGACAAGCGATAAAGACTAAACGTGAATGCTATAAGGTTCTGGGGAAATGCATGAGTGATGAGAACTTTGAAAAGTACAAGGAGGCTAGACGAGCCGCTAAAAAGGCCGTACGGGATGCGAGGGCAAAAGTTAACCAAGAAGTGTATGCCAGGTTGGACACGAGAGAAGGAGAGAAGGATATCTATAAACTGGCCCGCATAAGAGACCGAAAGACGAGAGATATTGGGAGAGTTAGGTGTGTGAAAGATATGGACGACAAGGTTCCAGTTCGGGATAACGAGATAAAGGCTAGATGGTGTTCTTACTTTGATAATTTATTCAATGGACATCAGGAACAAGGTTTTGGGGATGTAGAGGTAACACCAAACATGGTTAATCGGGAATTTGTGCGTAGAATACAAAAGAGTGAAGTTAGAAAGGCGTTAAGGAAGATGGGGTCAAAGAAAGCAGAGGGACCGGATGGTATACCCATAGAAGTTTGGAGGTGCTTCGGGGAGAAAGGGATTGAATGGGTAACCATGCTCTTCAACAAGATTTGGAGGAGCAACAAGATGCCATCGGCTTGGAGGAAAAGCACTCTAGTCCCTTTGTACAAGAACAAAGGTGATGTCCAAGAGTGTTCCAATTATCGGGGAATTAAACTTATGAGTCATACGATGAAGCTATGGGAGCGGGTAATCGAGCAAAGGCTTAGGAGATATGTAGACATCTCGGAAAACCAATTTGGATTTATGCCCGGGAGATCGACTATGGATGCGATTTTTATCATGAGACAGTTGATGGAATACCATCGGGACAAGAAGAAGGATTTGCATATGGTTTTTATTGACTTGGAAAAGGCATATGATAGGGTACCAAGAGAAGTACTTTGGTGGGCTTTGGCGAGAAAGGGTGTGTCGCGAAAATATATTGACCTCATAAAGGACATGTATGAGGGGCTAGTGCAAGTGTTCGCACTAATGTTGGGAGAACGGAAGAATTTCCTATTACCATCGGGGTGCATCAAGGTTCCGCACTTAGTCCTTTTCTCTTTGCTATAGTTATGGATGAGTTGACAAGGGATATTCAGGACGACATCCCTTGGTGTATGATGTTTGCTGATGATATTGTGTTGATTGATGAGACAAAAGAGGGGGTGGAGAGAAAGTTGGAATTGTGGAGGCAGACTTTAGAGACTCGTGGGTTCAGCCGAGGAGTAAGACCGAGTATTTGAGGTGTCGTTCACTAAGGTGGCGGGGTTGAGATCGACAGAGGCGGGGAGTATTATTTTCGATGGGAATGTTGTTGAGGGTTGGATTTCTTGGATATCTAGGATCTATTATTCAAAAAGATGGGGAGTTAGACGGTGATGTGGCTCACAGAATTAAAGCGGGATGGTTGAAATGGAAGAGTGCTTCAGGGTTTCTATGCGATAAAGATATGCCCCAAAGATTAAAGGGAAAATTTTATCGAACGGCAATTAGGCCTGCCCTACTTTACGGCTCCGAGTGTTGGGCCGTGAAACATTGTCACATTCAAAAGATGAGTGTGGCGGAGATGCGCATGTTGAGGTGGATGTGCGGACATACAAGGAAAGATCGGTTAAGGAATGAGGTGATTAGGGAAAAGGTAAAAGTGGCGCCAATAGAGGACAAGATGATGGAAAACCGATTAAGATGGTTTGGCCATGTAAGAAGGAGACCTATGGACGCTTGAGGTTAGGAGGCCGGAGACTTGGAGAACGAGAAAAAGGTCCTTAGAGGCGAGAGGAAGACCGAGAGACATGGTTGAGAGTGATAGAGCACGATATGAGAGTTCGGGGACTTGAGGAGAGTATGGTGACGGAGAGGGCACAATGGAGGGAAAGAATACATGTGGATTTTTAGTTTTTTGATGTTTTTGACAGATTTAGTGTTTTTTATTTCTTTAATTTAAAGAAATTAAGTTATTTATTTTTCTCTCCTTTATTACACACTTTTTCAACAACCACTTTCTTATAGTTTTTACCTGGTTCATTCCGGATCCTTAACTCTATTTCGGTTTTTAAAAATCGCTTTAATCTTTTCTCTCGATTTAAATTTTAAATTTTTATAAAAGAAAGACGGAATTCGATTTTAAAACCTCTAAGTTCACCTTGACTTTCCATTACATTTTCGTTCTCCCTTTTTGTTTTTCATCTTCCCTTTTTATTCGCATTTTGAGGCGTGCGTTCACCCATGGACGGTTCGAAAGGATGATTCATGTCAGCCGACCCCAAATCATTTTGGGATTAAGGCTCTGATGTTGTTGTTGTTGTATAAGTGGAGATATAAGGTATAGTGAGAACGACGAAAGATAAACATGAACATATCGGACTGACTATAAAAGAAACCATGTTGCAACAAAAAAAACTTGCTAAAACGATGAAACTAGGCTCGGTGTGCTTATTTTAAGCCATAGATGGCTTTGTGAGAAGGAAAATCAAACCTATAAGCTGTTTCATGTACACTTCTTTGGTGATAAGGCCATTTTTGACATCTAACTGATGAATAGTCCAACCAAGCAGAGGAAAGAACGAAGGTAAAAAAAAAAAAAAAAACTTGAGCCTGGACGATTTAACTGCAGTCATGCCATTTGTGTTTGCGTAGTGCACTATGCACTACCATGACCTATCAAGTTTTTACACGCAATTCAGAAGTGACCGTGGACTGCATAGTAAATACTTGGAGATAAAGTCATACTGTCATGGTTACTCCATTCAACTTCACTCTATCATTTTACTTTTTTTTACTTTTTTTTTTATTAATTTTTTTTTTTTATTTTTTTTACGTTTGTCAACGCGTGTTTTACGCAGTAAATATAGTTAGCTATATATTTGCAAAAATTATACTCCCTCCAATTTCCTATTATCTTCCCTCTTTCTTTTTTTACACAAGTTCGATTATCTTCCCTTTTTCCTTTTTTGGTAAGTTTCATTCATTTTTTATTAATTTCTCTCTCCTAAAAAATCAACAACTCTCATTACTTTATCTATTCTTTATTCATCATTCATTCTTTATTATTTTCTCTCATCTATAAATTTCACAACTTACAATACTTTATTCTACTTTATTCCTTCTTTATTCCCCTTTCTTAATTTTTGTGCCCAAAAGAAAGGGGAAGATATAAGGAAATAGGAGGGAGTAATAGTTAAATATTTTTAATGTACTCGTTAAGACGAATCAAATAAGATCTCACATGAATATATTTTCACTTATGTATTGAAATAAAATTACAATTGAATCCTCATTTATGAACAGTGTACAAAAATTAAAGTGGTAGAGTGGACTTGAATGAAGGAACAAGTTCTTCGATCCTTCTATTTGGCAAAATCTTGTTTGAAACTGCTAATTTCATCTGAAATTAAGACGCATAAAATGTGACTCTTTTACGATAAAATATGAATGTTTTCTAATAAAAATTTACCATCAATTTCTTGTTACAAAGTCACAATTTTAATTATAAATTTTTATCTTTAAATAGTCATTTTTTATTAAAATGGAATATTTTTCTCGTCTTAAGTTAAGATCGTTGTAAGAGAGACTAGCCCCCTTTTTTATATGATCATTTATTATTTTATAACCAAATGTTTTTAAATATGTATTATATGAATATATATTTTGTTAAATATTTAATTGTAATAGTCTTATACTTTTTCTTCGATAATACGGAGTAAGAGAGTACATCTCTTGCTCATTTAATTTAAGGTTAAAGAAATACCTTGAATAATTAAAAAAATGTGACAATATGGAATAGGAAGTAACCAAGAATCAATTAAAGCAATTAACATATAACATCAAACCAAAGTATAAGGTAAGTTGTAAAATCTCTCATTATCTCATAAACAAATGTTTAGGGTATAATTCGTGTCTAAAACACCATCTCTTAAATTATTTCTATTACTCTAATACACCCGGCCCGATACATGAATTGATACGACTCAGTATAACCTAACCCGAATTTTTATTGTTACAGAATGATTATTATCCACAAATAACTTGATAATAGTTGACTCAAAAATGACTCGGCCCAAAGTCTGCAGATCTGAAATCAACTTGCTCTAAACTTGACTCGATTGACCCGTTGTCAGGTCTAAATTAAGACCACCAAGTAATACGCAAGAATGTTATAAGTTGGTGTAAATTAAACCTCTGATGGAGGGGAGTAGGGGATGGAATACGGAGTTGGTAGGGGAGTTGTTTCTTCCGTTTGAGGCTGCGCGTATTCTTAAAATGAGGGTATGCGAGCAGTTGACTCCAGATGTGTGGTATTGGGGTGGAGAGCGCGATGGGAATTACTCAGTCCGTTCGGCGTATAGGCTTATGGTCAAGCAAGATGGGGAGTTGGAAGGGGCGCCGAGTTACTCCTCTGATGGGTGGCTTTGGAATAAAGTTTGGATGGCCCCAGTCTTACCAAGGATCAAAGTGTTCTTTTGGCAGCTGTGTAATGAAGCCATTGTTACTATAAGCAATATTTCGTTGAGGATGGGTTCGGTTGCGGGTGAGTGTGTACGTTGTGGGGATTGTGTGGAGTCTTGCTTACATGTTGTTCGAGATTATGGGTGGGTTGGGGGTGTATGGGATGCCCTGGACCTCGAACTGCCATTAAGTTCGGGTTTTGCAAGGGTTAGGGATTGGGTGGAGGTTGATATGAGGGAGATGGGGGCGGAAGAGCAGGTGGAGTACTTTATGACTGGTTGCTGAGCTATTTGGGAGAGGAGGAACAAGGCTATCTTCGATGATGGAGAGTGGAGAGCGGACTTGGTTGTACGAAGGGTGAGGGACTTAATTTGTGAAATGGTGGATAGTGGGGGTTCGGGTGAGGGGAGGACCCGTGGTGTGGTGGAGGTCGGGGGGTGTTGGAAGCGGCCGGTGGGTGAGGTGTTGAAGGTGAATATTGATGCCGCTGTTATAACTGGTGTGGGTGTCGGGTTGGGCGCGGTGTGTCGGAATGATGGGGGGAGGTTGTCTGGTGCGCGGTGGAGCAGGGAGTGGTTGAGATGGACCCGGCGGAAGCTGAAGCAGCTGCTATACTCTATGGTCTTAAGAAGGCAAGACGAAGGAATAATTCAAGAGTTATTTTGGAGGGCGATTGTTCGACGGTTATCCACGATCTTCAGCAGCGACGGAAGGGACGACGTAGTATTTATTTAATTTATAATGACATTTATGATTTTTGTAATTTTTTCGATAGTGTTTCGTTTAATTGGGTGCGTAGGGACTTTAATAAGGTCGCTCATGAGCTTGCTCATTTGAGACCATGGACGTTAGGTTCTTGTAGATGGTTGGATTCCTCTCCGTTGGAGATTGCTGATATAGTTGGTACTGATACTATTAATATTACTACTTAAATCTTCGGGTTTAATTAAAAAAAAAAAAAATATTCATATTTGATTGGGTACCCTATTTGATTTGGGGTATTTTGTGAAATTTAAAATCCATACATAAATATAAGACCTCCTTAACTTAACTCAACCCACATTTCCTACTAACCTAAGTTTTCCAGAAGTTCCATTCCCTTTTTTATCTTTATCAACACTTCCAAACTTCCTCTCCTCACTTCTTCTTATCCATAATTCTCATTTTACTCCAAACTTAAAAGTTAAAACCCTCAACCTTACCTAATTTACTTAACAACAATTAACTCAAACTCAACTCTAATCATGGAATTTGAAGACGAAGACCGAGACGAAGAGGAAGTAGAAGACTATGATAACGATAACGATAACGGTAATGAACCCGAACCCGAACCCGAACCCGAACCCGAAACAATGACCTTATTAACCCTACCCACTTTCCACACCCACCACCACCACAACAACAATAACAACAACAACAACAGCAGCAACAAAAAACACTCCGCCGTTGTTCCCCGTTACCGTGAGTGTCTCAAAAACCACGCCGTCAACATCGGCGGCCACGCCGTCGACGGTTGCGGCGAGTTCATGCCAGCTGGCCCTGACGGTACCATCGACGCGCTAAAATGCGCCGCCTGTAACTGCCACCGTAACTTCCACCGTAAGGAATACGTCTCCGCCGCCGACGACAACCACCACCAGCTCACCCTCTACCACCCTCCTCCTCCCCACGTGTACCAATTCTACTATCCCGCCGCCGTTCCTTCACCCGCCGCCACACCGACCACCCCACCGGTGAGACCGCTGGCGCTCCCACCGTCGGCGTCGGCGGAGGATCAGGTGACTGGAGGAATGATGGCGATGACGATGACAACATCGACGTCAACGGGGAAGAAGAGGCATAGGACCAAGTTTAGTCAAGAACAGAAGGATAAGATGTTTGGATTAGCTGAGCGATTAGGTTGGAAGATTCAGAAATGTGATGAGAATGTTATTCAACAATTCTGTGATGAATCTGGTGTTAAGCGTCATGTTCTTAAGGTTTGGATGCATAATAATAAACACACCCTTGGTAAGAAACCACCTTGTTGATTCCGTCGTTATCGTCTTATATGTAAGACCGTCTTATATAAGTTCGTTTCACAATGTATGATCTTGGGTTGGATTATTATTATTAGTAGTAGTAGTAAGTTGTTAGTGGTAGTGTTAGTGTTATATACAGTACTGTTTTAGATTATGTTATGATTAAGATTATGTAATGGAATGGAATGGAATTACTGGTTACGGAGTAAATCTTATCGTATCTAATGATTTATCGGATCTAATATTCTCAATCATGACTATATATTATGAAACGTATGTCCGTCTTATTTTAGCGGTGTAAAAATGTGTTGGTGTCGTGATCGAGGGTGCATGTCAATTATGGAATGTGGAGATTTGACTAGCTTATCATCAGGCGTGATTTAATGTGTGGTGTTAACAAGAAATTAATGCAACTTTGTTTCAATTATCATCTGTTTAGGTTTATAATCACGTTTTAATAACACTCAATGGCGGCCGTAATTTAGATGTACTCGACATTACGCTAGTGCCTCAAAAGACAACAAAGCAATGTTACCGACACTCTCTCGCTAATTAACCATCCCGTCTCATGCAAATAAAGTTAGGATCCTCTGTCTCATATGGTGTCCTATCTCCTGTCCCATGATACTCTTTGCATGACACATCAACATAAGAAATAATAAATATATGATGGGACACCAAAATGGGACAGAAGATCCTCATTAATGCAAATATAATACAGAGTATCATTTTATGTATCTCCAAGAGAAGGTAGGAAAAAAAAGGTCTATTATTACATAATTCCACAACTATTAGTAACACTATTTACTATTATATTCCCTTATTTCTGTTACATTTCTCTTGGGAAAGATAATCTGCTGTGCCTGTACGTACGTTAGACTAAACTGCAACCAAAAAACATGGTTTATGTTACTAGACAATAAAAAAATATAATCAAAAACAAAACTGAAAGAATTGAATTAATGAAAGCTCAAATCCAAATGTAAGATGATTGTTGATTTGTTTTGTTTTGTTGAAGTTCGAGAAGATCGATAGATCCAAAGCTCAAGTTTGAAATTCTCTAAAATTCAGTTGAATCCCCCTTAAACTAAAAGAATAAGAGATTCTCAAGTTTTCCCGCGTACATGAGTTGCTCTATATTGGGCTTTGGGCTTCATTATATCCTATCTTTGACTCGGTATACTGATTTATTTCATACAATAAATAATTCTATGACGTTTAAAAAGGGAATAATATTTTTTCAACTTGCATTCTCGTTATTTTTTTACTACTAAGAGAATAAAATTTTTCAATAATTTTCCTTCCAAAGAGAAGTTGGCTAAATAAGGAAACAAAATTTGATATTATTAGTTTCGCATAATTTTTTTTACCAAGTATGAGTATTTAGTTCGTATAAAAAAATTAGGAACTTATATTATTAATTTCTTGACAAAAAAAAACTTTAAAATTATTTGAGATAATTTATAAATTGAAATCATTAGTTTTGTGATGAAAAATTCCATTATACATGTCATGAATTTACTTAATTCTTTTAATTAATTTTCCATTTCAATTTTTTATCCTCATATTAAAATATGAAAAATTAATAATACGTCAATTTTAAATCTTAAATAATACATTATAAAGTAAGTAAAAGATCTATGAATACATATTAGTTGTAATTAACATTAATTATACTACACCAGTTAGTCTCCTTTAAGACGAGTGTATCTTACGAATCAAGTATCATCCAACTTTTGCATGTAACTATGTAAAGGCAAATTCGCTGCCTTTCCCAATAGGCCTATACATTCTTGTTCTGTGTTATTCACACTACTTAACCCCTTTCAAGTTCAATACGAATTCTTATTTTGTGTTAATCACACTGCTTAACCTGTTTCAAGTTTAATACGGATACGTCAGTTTCTAAATTAGTGAGGTGGACTGGTGGAGTCACATGTGGGTAGAGGTGGCAATCGGGTTACTCGGGTCGGGTCGACGCGGGTCGGGTCATATCGCGTTCGGGTTTTGTCGGGTTAGCTGCGGATCGGGTCGGTTACGGTTCATGTCGGGTCATTTTTGGATCGGGTCATCTACGGGTGGCAAGTCGGGTCGGGTCAGTATCGGGTCAGATTATAAGCATATATTTTCTCTTATATATTTAGTTTTAGATGGGTAATTTTATGTTTAAACAACGTGTAGGTGTATTAATTGTAATTTTAAGTGAAAATAATTAAGATTAATGTCAATTTGGTCTTATTTAAACAATTATTAAGCTAATTCATTATTGGGCTATCTATCGAGTTGAGTCAATATCGGGTCACGGGTCGGATCGGGTCAGGTCGGGTTCGGGTTGGAAAAAATAAGGATGTTATCGGTTATCGGGTCGGTTCGGTTTCGAGTCACCTATATTTCGGGTTGTATCGGGTCAGGTTTCGGTCGGATCGGGTCGGGTTCCTCAGGTCGGGTCAAGTTTTGCCAGCTCTACATGTGGGTACACATGGTGCATGCATATGCAGTAGACCCCTGGAAAACAATGAAGTTGAAATTTGAAACAATAAGTTTACACTTTATTGTGGAAAAATACAGAGAGAATGCTACAGAACAAGACTTGTGTCACCCGCGAACCAACATTGTAATCCAAATATGACTATCATACAGTGCGTTTTACTGCTTGCTTACTCCGTATTAGCTACCTTACCCCCATTCACTTCCTTTCTTACGTTTACGTCGAATGATCGAATCGTCGATCCCGCACCTACTTTACGTACATTTTCCCTTTCTTTTATGTCATCGTTACCCTACGTACTTCCCCTTCTTCCACATCCATCTATTAATTGCTGTCATCTCTCTGAATTTCGTCCTAATTAACTGATATTCTTGTACGTTGTTTTAGCGGGACTAGTAAAGTAGTTGACTTTATGATCAATCTGAGAGACGTCTTAATACTACTTGTTTGAGGTAGTTCGATCCATATCCACTGGGTTTCAGTTTCTTACTACCCGATCCTTACCCAACCCAACACCCGAATTTGACTAGAACCGGATGTTTACGGTTGATTTCTGATCATTATTCATAAATAAATTGATAAAAACCAACTCTAGAATGACCCGAATCCGAATTGACCTGACCAGATTTCTGTTTAACCCGAAAATGGCCCGACCCGGTTGACCTGGCCTAGTTATCGACTTATCGCCATGTAAGGCCTCTAAATAGGCCGAAAAAACTCGTGTTGCTGGTACTGCCGGAAGGCGGCGTACGTCGACACAAGTATGATTTTTCGATAGGAATCCTCAAATGGATTGAATAAACACAATGATCATTAATAAAAGATGTAGAGAATGCATGATTAATTGAATGGGATCAAGCTGGTAAACATACATACATACATAAAGGTGGTCCGTTTTTCAGTTTTCACTAGTCACAGTTGTCATAATATTTGGTTAAGATCTGTTGTGTACGAGTCATTTATTATAAGGGTGCGTGGGTCCTTTGTTTTTGTTGTTGTGAGTTCTCACTTCTTAGTCCAAGGTCTGCACAGATGAAGCTGTCAGTAGTCCTGCCACTTCTTTGATCAATTTGGTTACTTATGTTATGTTACCACGTTACTTATTTGACCAAACTCGATCTGAACCCGACACGAAAAAGTGGATAAAATGGACAAACCAGCAAATTATATTGTACGTGAAATTTAATAAGCATTCACATGAAAATGCACCTGCCCTAGTGCATTCATTCATTATAAGCTCCAATTAAAATTGGATGTTTTAACATTAAATTATATCACATGAAACATGTATGTACTTAATTACTTTTACCAATATTTTATTATTTGATCGGGTTTTATCGAATCTTGGTACCCGATAATACCCTCTCACAAGTTCTTATATATGTTTGACGTTATTTCATTTTTCATGATGATACCGACTTAATTCGGTTTTTGTTTAACACTAAATTGTTTGCTTGGCTTCTGCAAAAATATATTTCAAATGTATGTGTACTTAAAGTTGCATGGGATACGCCTGTAGAAGTCATATGTCCTTATCTTTAAGCTAAGGACCACAACTCCTAAGGTGACATTTAGGAGTAATAGACATCGCAATTTCTCTGATACATATACACAACTACGGACTATAATTTGAGTTTAAATTTAGAGAATTACTAACTACTTTTTCTTTTCCATCTTCTCTTCTACCGAGTAATAGACATTTCAGAATCAGGTCATGTTCAGGCCAGTTTTCTCAAGTTATTTGGAGATAAAGTAAACATTTAGGTCAGACAGTTCAGGTTACCGGTCAAGCTTGGGTCCTCTGTTCAGGTGTGGGGGTCAGAGTATTCGGGTCGGATCAGCTTTGCCAAGGGTAGTTAAAGTAAAAACCATTAGATGATGAGGAAATTCAGTGCCGCTACCTTAGGTGCGCTCGAAATAAAACGTCAAGTATATATACAGTCCAAAGCATGGGTAAATTGAAAAACATGATGACACAAATGTTGTATGATTATAATTTTGACATGAATTATTGCATTGGGATTTATTGAAGCAAGACACCTTTGGGGGATTCTTGACCCCCAAAAGTGGAGATATTTAAGACACAAGAATACACAACTTTTCACTAATTTAGCCAAGCAACTATAAAGTAGAACCATGCTCTATACAAGAAATAAAGAAAGCATGCAAAAACCATTTATATTGGGAAAACACCCACTTTATCCAACACCTTATTAAAGGATCAAATTAGGGTAATAAAAGTAAAATGAAATGTGATTGAACACAAACAAATTAGTAGTCAAAGCCACAATTACATCAATTTACAGTGTCCATCATGCTTTCACATGTGATAATTACTACACAAATTCAGAACTCTACTGCATGCATGCATGCTTCTGTTATTGTCATTAACCCCATTTCAGACTTTTGCTCAAGTGCTTCAAAATTAAAGCTGCTTCATCCATAATCACATTCCACTTATCATTAAAATCTAACTGATCATAGTGATAATTATAGTATAACTAACAAACGGGTCAATCGAGTCGAGTTCGGGTTAGTTTGGGCCGGCACAATTCGGGGTTTGAAAGATTTCAAGTCAAATCAGGTCATTTTGGGTTTGTTTTCAGGGATGTTATTATCAAGTTATTTAGGGATAATAGTCAGTTTTCAACAATAAACATCCGAATTAGTTATATACGGGCATACGGCTAGGTTAATTCGGATTCGGGTCAAGTTTGTTTTTTAGTTCAAGTGTCGGTGTGGTACAGACGTACAGTTAGGGGTTATTCGGGTCAGGTCATTGGCTCTGAGATAAATTTATAATACAATATACTCCGTAGAAAAGTATATGCATTTTTTTAGAGTAATAATAAAAAAGCATTTAACTAATAAAAATATGTCTCATATGATAAGCGGTATTATTTTATAATTGAGGGTAATGGTGAGATAGATTTATCTTAGTCGAATATTATCTTAGCAAAAAGTCAAGGAAGTAAATCAAAGATGGTCATGATGTCAAGTAGTTATGCGTAAAACTTTATAAAGGTTTGGCTATGACCTATCATTTCAAGATTCCCTTTTAGTAGAGTAGCTCTTTACGATGTCACGCAATCTCACTTTATTTATTTTTAAGGGATTTGAGCATCATGTTACAATTTTAAATTCATGAAGTTTCTTAAATTCACGTAATTTCATACGTATGGATTATAGGTTATCCAACTTTCTTAGACCATCCCCAAGCAGAGGTCGCGCTAATTAAGTCGCGACTCGGTTTTACTCTTAATCCCACTTTATTTATCTTGACCTACTTTTACCCTCCTAAGCAGAAGGTCACGACCTAAGTCATCAACCCAATCATTTTTTACTTTCCAACCAATTACATCACTTCACATTATATCACATTTTCATATATATATATTTTTTTATTAATTATTAATATTGTCAACCAATCACATATCGCTACCTATAGGTCATGAGTTGGGTCAATTTACTCCACCAAAGGTCACAAATTGACCTCCTAAGGTCACAAATTGACCTCCTCTTTCCAAAGGTCACCATAATTTTTTGGTTAATTAGTAATTAGTGTGACCAAGCAAGATTATGACCTAACAATTGACCTTGCTCGGGGATGATCTTAGCTCATTGTTATACCTGAATTGAATAGTCTTTGGTTAGTTGATAAAAATATTATTAAGGCATAGTGTTTTCTTAAACATTGTTCTTCTCGGCTAAAACCGAGCTAAATAAATCTAAGCCAATTGAATTTATCTAAATTAAGGTCATGTTCTTTTCGGTTGAAAGAAGCTCAAATGGATGAGGCCGAGCTGAACTAAATGGAACTGAAGTAAGGTCCTGTTCTTTTGGACTTAATTTCAGTCAGTTCAGTTGAGTTTCATCTAGTTCAGTTTAGTTTAGTCTATCTCATCTATTCATAAATTAACTTTTTAATCTAGTTCAGTTGAGTTCAGTTCCATTAAGTACGATCAGTTCAGTTTATTAGCTCTTTTTACTCAAAAAGAACAGCGCCTAAGAGTTAATTTGTGAAGTGGTGAGCTGAACGACACTGAACGAAGCTGAACTAAACCGAGTAGAGCTGAGCTGAAGTGAAATGAATTGAAATTAAGCTAAGAAAAACAAAACCTAAGAGTTAATTTGAATAGACATGAACTGAATTTAGCTACGTTAAAATAAATAAAGTTGAACTGAACTAAATAAAGCTGAGGTATACATTAGTACTGCACTTTTTAGAGAACTTTATGAATGTATCATATAGACATATACTAGTACTCCGCATAAAAGATTTCTCATATCAATTATTATTAGCGAATATCGGGCACGTTTGCTCTTGAAATTTTTTTATTCTTTTTTTTTTTCTATTAAAGTTTTATACACATTTACGCACCACATAAATGTTAGGGAATATTTAGAAAAGCGGCAGTTTAGGTTATAATTTGGAGAAATGGTTTGATCATTAACTCTTATACCAAAACTTTTTTAAGGGTAATTTTACTTGATTATCGTCACATTTTACCGAGTAGGATAAATAATAATGTAGGGTAATTTTTCAGTAGGGACAATGAATAGCTTGGATTTCTGAAAGATTCGAACACCAATTTAATTTGATGGACATACAAATGACCTTTGGAGAAAGAAAAGAAGGTATTTTTGATAAAATGATGGAAGCTTAGCAGAATCCTATACGTATTATGGAGTACTCCATGCATGATTCTTGCGAACATGATGCATGCCTTTTTACTGGTGACGTGGTGGAGTGAAAACTGTAAAAACAAAAGATAGAATAAACTTGTGTAGTTAGATGATCCCAATAAAATGAAAATAATGTAACTTCGATCTTCTTACATTCCCTTTGTACTTTCTCCAACAGTAGTAGTCCCAAGGTTCGAGACTCCATGTCTCCTAATTAGTGCTGCCTACCTAAAGCCGTTTTAATTAGGATAAGGGTAAACAAATTCTACGGCGTATTTTCTACTCATAGTAAACCGTTTTATTTTATGAGGGAGAAATAAAATAAGTGTTAATTATTCACTGTGACAGAGGGAGTAGGTTGTGAATTAATTAACCCAAATAACGAATACTCCGTATTAACCTTTGTTTAAGTGATAAGTTGTTAGTGCGATGATGTCTGGTGGCCAGTGGTAGAGCGAAAGAGGAGAGGAGGGGTGGCCGGTGGGGGTTAGCAGCAAACCCGACTAACGTTTTAAAATTTTGAAAATTTTAGTTATAATTTTGAATTTTTCAAGTTATCTTATAGTATTACCCTTCACTTCTGTTGACTTCAAATTTTGGCTTTATCGGTGGCCTAGTCATTGGGTACGCTTGGTTCGAGCATATAGCATGAGGGAGTAAGCTATGGTGACTAGTGGCTAGAAAGGTGAAAGGTGAAAGGTGAAAGGTGAGGTGTTTACTTAGCTTTGTGGGGTAAAATTGAGGTTAATTATCAATCACGTCATTGCTTAATTACCAGAATAATTTAACATGATTTTTATCTCCGGCATGCTTAGGGGTGATAATCAGACGAGATAGCTCGCGAGCAATTCAAGCTCGGCTCAAGAGCTTAACGAGTCAAGTCGAGTTAACGCTAACTCGGTTCCAAAAGTTCGCGATCAGCTCGTACTTGTGTAATTAGATAATATATTACTCATATTTTTAAAAAATATTTTGTCATAATTATATATTTATATCACACTTATCACACGGAACTGAAATGATCTGATCTGAACTTAACTTAATGGACCTGACCTAAACTAAACTGAACCGAATTTATAAAAACTAAAATTAAGTCCAAAAAAAAAGTCTAAGAAAGCCAACAAAATACTTTTATGTTTCCAAAATAAAGATTATTATCAATTAAATCAGCGGGGAGATCAATATTCAAAATGTGAAGCATTAAGAATAGTCCAAATATATAGAATGTAATTATAAGGACAAATTTAACATTGACGAGATTTAATCCCAAGTTAAGATACCATTTCTCATTACTTTATAAACTTTATCTACTGAATTAGCTAAGATGCAACTTCTACTTGGTAGCTGGTACTTACATATATGGGCATATGGCAATTGGCGTTTTGATTTCAAGTATTCCATGATATGTTTATTGATGCCGTGACTGATGGACTTGAGTCCGTTACGATTTGGTCCCAATTTTGTTTCACATAGGTCAGCGGTGAACCAATGGGCCTCAATCTTGGACCTAGCATCTTTTCTTACGCAGTGGTCCATTATTTAATTCTTATTTTTTTATTATAAATTATTTTTATTTTTGTTTGCCTTTTTTTTTTCCTAAATAATGTTTTTTTCTTTAGTTTTTTTTTTATCTTATACTCCCTCCTGTTAACTATTTTCTTCCCTATTTCCTTAAACGGATTATTCAGGTTTTCTTCCTCTTTCTTATTTTGGAAACTTTTACTCTTATTTTATTCATCCCTCTCTCCTATTACGAAACCCCACCCAACTTTTATTCTTATTTTATTCATCACTCTCTCTTATTACCAAATCTCACCTAACTCACAATTTCTTATTTAATTCCTAATTATTCATTCCTCTCTCCAATCCACAACCCCCACTATCTTACTTTATTCATTCTTTAATCATCTCCTAAAATCTTGTACCCACATTAAAGGGGAAGAAAACCCCGAATAAGAGGGAGTATGATTTTGAAAAAAGGGTTGAATTTTAATTTTGTCTAACTCGCTCGACTTAAAACTTGAAGAGTTTAACTCCACAATTTGATAAAATAATGAGACGCTATTTTCGCGTAAATTTAATAGAATATGTTCAATATACAGGGATTATTACGTAAGATGAAAATAAGTCAAAGCTAGGAAAACAACTAGAGTGCATAATTATTCTCCCTTGATTTTATTTACCTAATCTAATTTCGGACCACATGAAGGATTGATTTTGATGGTCCATACTCCATAGCACCAGATTTATGACTTTATTCAGTCAAATATTATAAAATTTTGAGAGTTCAAAAATATGCTTATCGAGTTATCAAGAATATGAGGCTTTTTATAATCATCTTCTTCTTCTTCTTTGATCTATACTTTGGTCCCTTGGTCCACTTTATGCAAAATGTTGACCTACAAAAGGATTGTTTCCTCAGCATCAATTGCTGAGAAAACTAGCTTACTAGTAAGGGATAGTTTCGGTGCTCTAAACTTTCAAAAAATGGCTACGATTATTGATTATTGCTATCCTAAAATTCTTAAATATAAGACTTTAGCATAAGTATAAAACAACACGAGAAAAACTTGTTACCCCCAAAAAGAAAAAAATAATGTTTGTTCAATCCGTCAACATTATATATTCGCGCATGTTAATAACCAATAAAATCACTTTGCAACTTCCGAAAATTTTACAACGCAAATTTCCTTGGGAGATTTTTATTTAATAAACAAGGGTGTTGCCTTGTTGGTTGTTTGGTTTAGATTTTAAGGCCTTGTAAAGTCCCTGTTTCAGAGAGGTTGGGTTTGGGCCTTGATCTCATAGGTGGGTTCAAATTTGCTATCTCTCACAAGTTACACCCAAACTCCTCAAACCCAAAATTAACTTTTTTTAACCGCTAGTTTTACTTGTGATAGGCTAATCCCGTTAAAAGCTTGTGACCTCTCACAAAAAGGGAGAGGGGACAAGATGAGACATCTCCCATGTGCTTCCCACTTACCTCTCAATGAGTATTTTGTGAGAGGAAACGGTATCCGTCACAGCCGACCACGCAAAATTTGAGTACCAACGGAAGACATTTGAGGGTGTCGGTATGCCATAAACCAGCATTCGTTGAACCTCGGATAATCGTGAAAACTGTATTATGCTCGTTATTTGAGGCTAAAATCGAATAGGTTAATTCCTGAAATGAGCTCGGACGGGTGATTGAAAAACCGGGACAAAAAGAAACAGGTCCCGGTACGACCTCCCGAACGGCTCAAATTGAGGTGTAAAATACACGGTTTTTCGGTATTCCAGGGTCCCGGAACAAAATTCTCCGGAAATCACATAGAAAGTTTCTCCAGTCAGACAAAGCGGCCACGCAAATTTGAGTACCAACGAAAGACATATGGGGGTGCCGATATGCCATAAACCAGCATTCGTCGAACCTCGGATAATCGTGAAAACTGTATTAATGCTCGTTATTTGAGGCTGAAATCGAATAGATTAATTCCTGAAATGAGCTCGGAAACATGATTGAAAAACCGGGAGAAAAAAAACAGGGTACGGTACGACCTCCCGAACGGCTCAAATTGAAGTGTGTAATACACGGTTTTTCGGGATTCGAGGGTCCCGGAACAAAATTCTCCGGAAATCACATAGAAAGTTCCTCGGGTCAGATAAAGCGGCCACACAAAATTTGAGTACCAACGGAAGACATTTGGGGGTGCCGGTATGCCATAAACCAGCATTCGTCGAACCTTAGATAATCTGGAAATATATATTAATGCTCGTTATTTGAGGCTGAAATCGAATAGATTAATTCCTGAAATGAGCTCGGACGCGTGATTGAAAAACCGGGAGATAAAGAAACAGGGTCTGGTAACACCTCCCGAACGGCTCAAATTGAAGTTTATAATACACGGTTTCTTGGGATTCCAGGGTCCCGGAACAAAATTCTCCGGAAATCACATAGAAAGTTCCTCGGGTCAGATAAAGCGGGCACGCAAATTTGAGTACCAACGGAAGACATATGGGAGTGCCAATATGCCATAAACCAGCATTCGTTGAACTTCGGATAATCGTGAAAAATGTATTAATGCTCGTTATTTGAGGCTGAAATCGAATAGGTTAATTCCTCAAATGAGCTCGTACGCGTGATTGAAAAACCGGAAGAAAAAGAAACAGGGTCCGGTACGACCTCTCGAACGGCTCAAATTAAAGTGTATAATACACGGTTTTTCAGGATTCCAAGGTCCCGGAACAAAATTCTCCGGAAATCACATAGAAAGTCCCTCGGGTCAGATAAATCGGCCAGCCGGCCACACAAAATTTGAGTACCAACGGAAGACATTTGTGGGTGCCGGTATGTCATAAACCAGTATTCGTCGAACCTCGGATAATCTGGAAAAATGTATTAATGCTCGTTATTTGAGGCTGAAATCGAATCGGTTAATTCCTGAAATGAGCTCGGGCGCGTGATTGAAAAACCGGGAGAAAAAGAAACAGAGTCCGTACGACCCCCCGAACGGCTCAAATTGAGGTGTAAAATACACGATTTTTCGGGATTTCAGGGTCCCGGAACAATATTCTACGAAAATCACATAGAAAGTTCCGCGGGTCAGATAAAGCGGCCTTGCAAAATTTGAGTACCAACGGAAGACATTTGGGGGTGTGGGTATGCCATAAACCAGCATTCTTCGAACCTCGGATAAGCGTGAAAAATATATTAATGCTCGTTATTTGAGTCTGAATTCGAATAGATTAATTCCTGAAATGAGCTCGGGCGCGTGATTGAAAAACCGGGAGAAAATAAACAGGGTCCGGTACGACCTCCCGAACGACTCAAATTGAAGTGTAAAATACACGATTTTTCAGGATTCCAGGGTCTCGGACAAAATTATCTGGAAATCACATAGAAAGTTCATCGGGTCAGATAAAGCGGCCACACAAAATTTAAGTACAAACGGAAGACATTTGGGAGTATAGGTATGCCATAAACCGACATTCGCCGAACTTCAGATAATCGTGAAAAATGTATTAATGCTCGTTATTTGAGGTTGAAATCGAATAGGTTAATTATTGAAATGAGCTCGGACGCGTGATTGAAAACCAGGAGAAAAAGAAACAGGGTCCGGTACGACCTCTAGAACGGCTCAACTTGAAGTGTTTTTCGTGATTTCAGGGTCCCGGAATAAAATTCTCCCGAAATCACATAGAAAGTTCCTCGGGTCAGGTAAAGCGGCCACGCAAAATTTGAGTATCAACGGAAGACATTTGGGGGTGCCGGTATGCCATAAACCAGCATTCGTCGAACCTCGGATAATCGTGAAAAATGTATTAATGGTCGTTATTTGAGGCTGAAATCGAATAGGTTAATTCCTGAAATGAGCTCGGACGCGTGATTGAAAAATCCGGAGGAAAAGAAACAGGGTCCGGTACGACCTCCTGAAGGGCTCAAATTAAAGTGTATAATACACGGTTTTTCGGGATTCCAAGGTCCCGGAACAAAATTCTCCGGAAATCACATAGAAAGTTCCTCGGGTCAGATAAAGCGGCCACGCAAAATTTGAGTACCAACAGAAGACATTTGAGAGTGTCGGTATGCCATAAACCAGCATTCGTCGAACCTCGGATAATCGTGAGAACTGTATTAATGCTCTTAATTTGAGTCTGAAATCGAATAGGTTAATTCCTGAAATGAGCTCGGACGCGTGATTGAAAAACCGGGAGAAAAATAAACAGGGTCCGGTACGACCTCCCGAACGGCTCAAATTGAGGTGTAAAATACACGGTTTTTCGGGATTCCAGGGTCCAGGAAAAAAATTATACGGAAATCACATAAAGAGTTTCTCGTGTCAGATAAAGCGGCCACGCAAAATTTAATACCAACGGAAGACATTTGAGGGTGCCGTTATGCCATAAACCAGCATTCGTCGAACCTTAGATAATCGTGAGAACTGTATTAATGGTCGTTATTTGAGGCTGAAATTGAATAGGTTAATTCCTGAAATGAGTTCGGACGCGTGATTGAAAAACCGGGAGAAAAAGAAACAGGGTCCGTTACGACCTCCCGAACGGCTCAAATTGAGGTGTAAAATACACGGTTTATCGGGATTCTAGGGTCCCGGAACAAAATTCTCTCATAGAAAGTTCCTCGGGTCAGAAAACGCGGTCACGCAAAATTTAAGGACCAATGGAAGACATTTGGGGGTGCCGATATGCCATAAACCATCATTCGCCGAACCTCGGATAATCGTGTAAATGTATTAATGCTCGTTATTTTAGGCTGAAATCGAATTGGTTAATTCCTGAAATGATCTCGGACGCGTGATTGAAAAACCGGGAGAAAAAGAAAAAGGGTCCAGTACGACTTCCCGAACGACTCAAATTGAAGTGTATAAAACACGGTTTTTCGGGATTCCAAGGTCCCAGAACAAAATACTGCGGAAATCACATGGAAAGTTATTCGGGTAAGATAAAGCGGCCATGCAAAATTTGAGTACCAACGAAAGACATTTGGAACATACCAGCATTTGTCGAATCTCGGATAATCGTGAAAAATGTATTAATGCTCGTTGTTTCAGGCTGAAATCGAATAGATTAATTTCTGAAATAAGCTCGGACGCGTGATTGAAAAACCGAAAGAAAAAGAAACAGGGCCCGGTACGACCTCTCGAACGGCTCAAATTGAATACACGCTTTTTCGGGATTCCAAGGTCCCGAAACAAAATTCTCCGGAAATAACATAGAAAGTTCCCCGAGGAAGGTAAAGCGGTCACGCAAAATTTGAGTACCAACGGAAGACATTTGGGGGTGCCGGTATGCCATAAACAGCATTCGTCGAACCTCGGATAATCGTGAAAAATGTATTAATGGTTGTTATTTAAGGCTGAAATCGAATAGGTTAGTTCCTGAAATGAGCTCGGACGCGTGTTTGAAAAACCTGGAGAAAAAGAAACATGGACCGGTACGACCTTCCGAACGGCTCAAATTGAGTTGTATAATACACGGTTTTTCGGGATTCCAGGGTCCCGAAAAAAAATTCTCCGTAAATCACATAGAAAGGCCTCAGGTCAGATAAAGCGGCTACGCAAAATTTGAGTACCAACGGAAGAGATTTGGGGGTGCCGGTATGCCATAAACCAGCATGCCTCGAACCTCGGATAATTGTGAAAAATGTATTAATGCTCGTTATTTGAGGCTGAAATCGAATAGGTTAATTTCTGAAATGAGCTCGGACGCGTCATTGAAAAACCGGGAGAAAAAGAAACAGGGTCCGGTACGACCTCCCGAACGGCTCAAATTGAAGTGTATAATACACGATTTTTCGGGACTCCAAGGTCCCGGAACAAAATTCTCCGGAAATCACACAGAAAGTTCACCGCGTTAGATAAGGCGGCCACGCAAAATTTGAGTACCAACGGAAGACATTTGGGACATACCAGCATTCGTAGAACCTCGGATAATCGTGAAAAATGTATTAATGCTCGTTGTTTGAGGCTGAAATCGAATAGATTAATTCCTGAAATGAGCTCGGACGCGTGATTGAAAAACCGAAATAAAAAAAACAGGGTCCGGTACGACCTCTCGAACGGCTCAAATTGAAGTGTATAATACACGGTTTTTCGGGATTCCTGGGTCCCGGAACAAAATTCTTCCGGAAATCACATAAAAAGTTCCTCGGGTCAGATAAAGCGGCCACGCAAAATTTGAGTACCAACGGAAGACATTTGGGACATACCAGCATTCGTCGAATCTCGGATAATCGTGAAAAATGTATTAATGCTCGTTATTTGAGGCTGAAATCGAATAGATTAATTCCTGAAATGAGCTCGGACGCGTGATTGAAAAACCGAGAGAAAAAGAAACAGGGTCCGGTACGACCTCTCGAACGGCTGAAACTGAAGTGTATAATACACGGTTTTTCGGGATACTAGGGTCCCGGAACAAAATTCTACGGAAGTCACGTAGAAAGTTCCTCGGGTAAGATAAAGCAGCCACCCAAAATTTGAGTACCAACGGAAGAGATTTGGGGGTGCCGGTATGCCATAAACCAGCATGCCTCGAACCTCGGATAATTGTGAAAAATGTATTAATGCTCGTTATTTGAGGTTGAAATCGAATAGGTTAATTCCTGAAATGAGCTCGGACGCGTCATTGAAAAACCGGGAGAAAAAGAAACAGGGTCCGGTACGACCTCCCGAACGGCTCAAATTGAAGTGTATAATACACGATTTTTCGGGACTCCAAGGTCCCGGAACAAAATTCTCCGGAAATCACACAGAAAGTTCACCGCGTTAGATAAAGCGGCCACGCAAAATTTGAGTACCAACGGAAGACATTTGGGACATACCAGCATTCGTAGAACCTCGGATAATCGTGAAAAATGTATTAATGCTCGTTGTTTGAGGCTGAAATCGACTAGATTAATTCCTGAAATGAGCTCGGACGCGTGATTGAAAAACCGAAATAAAAAAAACAGGGTCCGGTACGACCTCTCGAACGGCTCAAATTGAAGTGTATAATACACGGTTTTTCGGGATTCCTGGGTCCCGGAACAAAATTCTCCGGAAATCACATAAAAAGTTCCTCGGGTCAGATAAAACGGCCACGCAAAATTTGAGTACCAACGGAAGACATTTGGGGGTCCCAGTATGCCATAAACCAGCATTCGTCGAGACTCGGATTATCGTGAAAAATGTTTTAATGCTCGTTATTTGAGGCTGAAATCGAATAGGTTAATTCCTGAAATAAGCTCGGACGCGTGATTGAAAAACCGGGAGAAAAAGAAACAGGGGCCTGTACGACCTCCCGAACAGGTCAAATTGAAGTGTATAATACACGGTATTTCGGGATTCCAGGGTCCCAGAACAAAATTTTCCGGAAATCACATAGAAATTCCTCGGGCCAGATAAAGCGGCCACGCAAAATTTGAGTACCAACGGAAGACATTTGGGGGTCCCGGTTTGCCATAATCCAGCATTCGTCGAGCTTTGGATAATCGTGAAAAATGTAGTAATGCTCGTTATTTGAGGCTGAAATCGAATAGGTTAATTCCTTAAATGAGCTCGGACGCGTGATTGAAAAACCGTGAGAAAAAGAAACAGGGCCCTGTGCGACCTCCCGAACTGCTCAAATTGAAGTGTATAATACACGGTTTTTCGGGATACTAGGTTCCCGGAACAAAATTCCCCGGAAATCATATAGAAAGTTCCTCGGGTCATATAAAGCGGCCACGCAAAATTTGAGTACCAACGGAAGACATTTGGAGGTCCCGGTTTGCCATAAACAAGCATTCGTCGAGACTCGGATAATCGTGAAAAATGTATTAATGCTCGTTATTTGAGGCTGAAATCGAATATGTTCATTTCTGAAATGAGCTCGAACGCGTGATTAAAAAGCCCGGGAGAAAAAGAAACAGGGTCTGGTACAACCTCCCGAACGGCTCAAATTGAGGTGTATAATACACGGTTTTTCGGAAATCCAGGGTCCCCGAACAAAATTCTCCAGAAATCACATAGAAAGTTCACCGGGTCAGATAAAGCGGTCACGCAAAATTTAAGTACCAACGGAAGACATTTGGGGGTCCCAGTATGCCATAAACCAGCATTCGTCGAGACTCGGATTATCGTGAAAAATGTTTTAATGCTCGTTATTTGAGGCTGAAATCGAATAGGTTAATTCCTGAAATGTGCTCGAACGCGTGATTGAAAAACCGGGAGAAAAAGAAACAGGGTCCTGTACGACCTCCCGAACGGGTCAAATTGAAGTGTATATACATGGTTTTTCGGGATTCCAAGGTCTCGGAAGAAAAGTCTCCGGAAATCACTTAAAAAGTTCCTCAGGTCAGATAAAGCGGCCATGCAAAATTTGAGTACCAACGGAAGACATTTGGGGGTGCCGGTATGCCATAAACCAGCATTCGTCGAACCTCGGATAATTGTGAAAAATGTTTTAATGCTCGTTATTTGAGGCTGAAATCGAATAGGTTAATTTCTGAAATGAGCTCGGACGCGTGATTGAAAAACCGGGAGAAAAAGAAACAGGGTACTGTGCGACCTCCCGAACTGCTCAAATTGAAGTGTATAATACACGGTTTTTCGGGATTCCAGGGTCCCAGAACAAAATTTTCCGGAAATCACATAGAAATTCCTCGGGCCAGATAAAGCGGCCACGCAAAATTTGAGTACCAACGGAAGACATTTGGGGGTCCCGGTATGCCATAAACCAGCATTCGTCGAGCTTTGGATAATCGTGAAAAATGTATTAATGCTCGTTATTTGAGGCTGAAATCGAATAGGCTAATTCCTGAAATGATCTCGGACGCGTGATTGAAAAACCGTGAGAAAAAGAAACAGGGCCCTGTACGACCTCCCGAACTGCTCAAATTGAAGTGTATAATACACGGTTTTTCGGGATTCTAGGGTCCCGGAACAAAATTCCCCGGAAATCATATAGAAAGTTCCTCAGGTCAGATAAAGCGTCCACGCAAAAATTGAGTACCAACGGAAGACATTTGGGGGTCCCGGTATGCCATATACCAGCATTCGTCGAGCCTCGGATTATCGTGAAAAATGTATTAATGCTCGTTATTTGAGGCTGAAATCGAATAGGTTAATTCCTGAAATGAGCTCGAACGCGTGATCAAAAAACCGGGAGAAAAAGAAACAAGGTCCGGCACGACCTCCTGAACGGCTCAAATTGAGCTGTATAATACACGGTTTTTCGGGATTCCAGGGTCCCGGAATAAATTTCTCCGTAAATCACATAGAAAGTTCATCGGGTCAGATAAAGCGGCCACGCAAAATTTGAGTACCAAATGAAGACATTTGGGGGTCTCGGTATGTCATAAACCAGCATTCGTCAAGCTTCGGATAATCGTGAAAAATGTATTAATGCTCGTTATTTGAGACTGAAATCGAATAGGTTAATTCCTGAAATGAGCTCGGACGCGTGATTGAAAAACCGTGAGAAAAAGAAACAGGGCCCTGTACGACCTCCCGAACCACTCAAATTGAAGTGTATAATACACGGTTTTCCGGGATTCTAGGGTCCGTGAACAAAATTCCCCGGAAATCATATAGAAGTTCCCCGGGTTAGATAAAGCGGCTACGCAAAATTTGAGTACCAACAGAAGACATTTTGGGGTGCCGGTATGCCCTAAACCAGCATTCGTCGAGACTCGGATAATCGTAAAAAATGTATTAATGCTCGTTATTTGAGGCTGAAATCGAATAGGTTAATTTCTGAAATGAGCTCGGACGCGTGATTGAAAAACCGTGAGAAAAAGAAACAGGGTCCAGTACGACCACCCGAACGGCTCAAATTGAGATGTATAATACACGGTTTTTCGGGAATCCAGGGTCCCCGAACAAAATTCTCCGGAAATCACCCAGAAATTTTCTCGGGTCAGATAAAGCGGCCACGCAAAATTTGAGTACCAACGGAAGAAATTTCGGGGTCCCGGTATGCCATCAACCAGCATTCGTCGAGTCTCGGATAATCGTGAAAAATATATTAATGCTCGTTATTTGAGGCTGAAATTGAATAGGTTAATTCATGAAATGAGTTCGAACGCGTGATTGAAAAACCGGGAGAAAAAGAAACAGGGTCCTGTACGACCTCCCGAACGGCTCAAATTGAAGTGTATAATACACGGTTTTTCGGGATTCCAAGGTCCCGGAACAAAATTCTCCGGATATCACATAGAAAGCTCCTCAGGTCAGATAAAGCGGCCACGCAAAATTTGAGTACCAACGGAAGACATTTTGGGGTACCGGTATGCCATATACCAGCATTCGTCGAGCCTCGGATAATCGTGAAAAATGTATTAATGCTCGTTATTTGAGGTTGAAATCGAATAGGTTAGTACCTGAAATGAGCTCGGACACGTGATTGAAAAACCGGGAGAAAAAGAAACAGGGTCCTGTACGACCTCCCGAACGGGTCAAATTGAAGTGTATAATACACGGTTTTTCGGGATTCCAAGCTCTCAGAACAAAATTTTCCGGAAATCACATAGAAAGTTCCTCGGGTCAGATAAAGCGGCCACGCAAAATTTGAGTACCAAATGAAGACATTTGGGGGTCCCGGTATGCCATGAACCAAGAATCCGAGCCGGATAATCGTGAAAAATGTATTAATGCTCGTTATTTGAGGCTGAAATCGAATAGGTTAATTCCTGAAATGAGCTCGGACGCGTGATTGAAAAACCGTGAGAAAAAGAAACAGGGCCCTGTACGACCTCCCGAACGGCTCAAATTGAAGTGTATAATACACGGTTTTTTGGGATTCCAGGGTTCCGGAACAAAATTCTCCGGAAATCACATAAAAAGTTCCTCGGGTCAGATAAAGCGGCCACGAAAAATTTGAGTACCAACGTAAGACATTTGGGGGTACTGGTATGCCATATACCAGCATTCGTCGAGTCTCGGTTAATCGTGAAAAATGTATTAATGCTCGTTATTTGAGGCTGAAATCGAATAGGTTAATTCATGAAACGAGTTCGAACGCGTGATTGAAAAACCGGGAGAAAAAGAAACAGGTCTGTCGACCTCCCGAACGGCTCAAATTGAAGTGTATAATACACCGTTTTCGGGATTCCGTGGTCCCGGAACAAAATTCTCCGGATATCACATAGAAAGCTCCTCGGGGTCGATAAAGCGGCCACGCAAAATTTGAGTACCAACGGAAGACATTTGGGGGTACCGGTATGCCATATACCAGTATTCATCGAGCCTCGGATAATCGTGAAAAATGTATTAATGCTCGTTATTTGAGGTTGAAATCGAATAGGTTAGTACCTGAAATGAGCTGGACCCGTGATTGAAAAACCGGGAGAAAAAGAAACAGGGTCCTGTATGACCTCCCGAACGGGTCAAATTGAAGTGTATAATACACGGGTTTTCGAGATTCCAAGCTCCCAGAAATTTTTTTTCCGGAAATCACATAGAAAGTTCCTCGGGTCAGATAAAGCGGCCACGCAAAATTTGAGTACCAAATGAAGACATTTGGGGGTCCCGGTATGCCATGAACCAGCATTCGTCGAGCTTCGGATAATCGTGAAAAATGTATTAATGCTCGTTATTTGAGGCTGAAATCGAATAGGTTAATTCCTGAAATGAGCTCGGACGCGTGATTGAAAAACCGTGAGAAAAAGAAACAGGGCCCTGTACGACCTCCCGAACGGCTCAAATTGAAGTGTATAATACACGGTTTTTTGGGATTCCAGGGTTCCGGAACAAAATTCTCCGGAAATCACATAAAAAGTTCCTCGGGTCAGATAAAGCGGCCACGAAAAATTTGAGTACCAACGTAAGACATTTGGGGGTACTGGTATGCCATATACCAGCATTCGTCGAGTCTCGGTTAATCGTGAAAAATGTATTAATGCTCGTTATTTGAGGCTGAAATCGAATAGGTTAATTCATGAAACGAGTTCGAACGCGTGATTGAAAAACCGGGAGAAAAAGAAACAGGGTCCTGTACGACCTCCCGAACGGCTCAAATTGAAGTGTATAATACACGGTTTTTCGGGATTCCAGGGTCCCGGAACAAAATTCTCCGGATATCACATAGAAAGCTCCTCGGGTCAGATAAAGCGGCCACGCAAAATTTGAGTACCAACGGAAGACATTTGGGGGTACCGGTATGCCATATACCAGTATTCATCGAGCCTCGGATAATCGTGAAAAATGTATTAATGCTCGTTATTTGAGGTTGAAATCGAATAGGTTAGTACCTGAAATGAGCTGGACCCGTGATTGAAAAACCGGGAGAAAAAGAAACAGGGTCCTGTATGACCTCCCGAACGGGTCAAATTGAAGTGTATAATACACGGGTTTTCGAGATTCCAAGCTCCCAGAAATTTTTTTTCCGGAAATCACATAGAAAGTTCCTCGGGTCAGATAAAGCGGCCACACAAAATTTGAGTACCAAATGAAGACATTTGGGGGTCCCGGTATGCCATGAACCAGCATTCGTCGAGCTTCGGATAATCGTGAAAAATGTATTAATGCTCGTTATTTGAAATTTGAAATCGAATAGGTTAATTCTGAAATGAGCTCGCACGCGTGATTGAAAACCGTGAGAAAAAGAAACAGGCCCTGCACGACCTCCCGACGGCTCAAATTGAAGTGTATAATACACGGTTTTTCGGGATTCAGGGTTCCCGGAACAAAATTCTCCGGAAATCACATAAAAAGTTCCTCGGGTCGATAAAGCGGCCACGCAAAGTTTGAGTACCAACGTAAGACATTTGGGGGTACTGGTATGCCATATACCAAAGATTCGTCGAGTCTCGGTTAATCGTGAAAAATGTATTAATGCTCGTTATTTGAGGCTGAAATCGAATAGGTTAATTCATGAAACGAGTTCGAACGCGTGATTGAAAAACCGGGAGAAAAGAAACAGGTCTGTCGACCTCCCGAACGGCTCAAATTGAAGTGTATAATACACGGTTTTTCGGGATTCCAGGGTCCCGGAACAAAATTCTCCGGATATCACATAGAAAGCTCCTCGGGTCAGATAAAGCGGCCACGCAAAATTTGAGTACCAACGGAAGACATTTGGGGGTACCGGTATGCCATATACCAAGTATTCATCGAGCCTCGGATAATCGTGAAAAATGTATTAATGCTCGTTATTTGAGGTTGAAATCGAATAGGTTAGTACCTGAAATGAGCTCGGACGCGTGATTGAAAAACCGGGAGAAAAAGAAACAGGGTCCTGTACGACCTCCCGAACGGGTCAAATTGAAGTGTATAATACACGGGTTTTCGGGATTCCAAGCTCCCAGAAATTTTTTTTCCGGAAATCACATAGAAAGTTCCTCGGGTCAGATAAAGCGGCCACGCAAAATTTGAGTACCAAATGAAGACATTTGGGGGTCCCGGTATGCCATAAACCAACATTCGTCGAGCTTCGGATAATTGTGAAAAATGTATTAATGCTCGTTATTTGAGGCTGAAATCGAATAGGTTAATTCCTGAAATGAGCTCGGACGCGTGATTGAAAAATCGTGAGAAAAAGAAACAGGGCCCTGTTTGACCTCCCGAACGGCTCAAATTGAAGTGTATAATACACGGTTTTTCGGGATTCCAGGGTCCCGGAACAAAATTCTCCGGAAATCACATAAAAAGTTCCTCGGGTCAGATAAAGCGGACACGTTGAGTACCAACGTAAGACATTTGGGGGTCCCGGTATGCCATAAACCAGCATTCGTCGAGCTTCGGATAATCGTGAAAAATGTATTAATGCTCGTTATTTGAGGTTGAAATCGAATAAGTTAATTCTGAAATGAGCTCGGACGCGTGATTGAAAAACAGGGAGAAAAAGAAACATGGCCCTGTCGACCTCCCGAACGGCTCAAATTGAAGTGTATAATACACGGTTTTTCGGGATTCCAGGGTCCCGGAACAAAATTCTCCGGAAATCACATAAAAAGTTCCTCGGGTCAGATAAAGCGGCCACGAAAAATTTGAGTACCAACGTAAGACATTTGGGGGTACTGGTATGCCATATACCAGCATTCGTCGAGTCTCGGTTAATCGTGAAAAATGTATTAATGCTCGTTATTTGAGGCTGAAATCGAATAGGTTAATTCATGAAACGAGTTCGAACGCGTGATTGAAAAACCGGGAGAAAAAGAAACAGGGTCCTGTACGACCTCCCGAACGGCTCAAATTGAAGTGTATAATACACGGTTTTTCGGGATTCCAGGGTCCCGGAACAAAATTCTCCGGATATCACATAGAAAGCTCCTCGGGTCAGATAAAGCGGCCACGCAAAATTTGAGTACCAACGGAAGACATTTGGGGGTACCGGTATGCCATATACCAGTATTCATCGAGCCTCGGATAATCGTGAAAAATGTATTAATGCTCGTTATTTGAGGTTGAAATCGAATAGGTTAGTACCTGAAATGAGCTCGGACGCGTGATTGAAAAACCGGGAGAAAAAGAAACAGGGTCCTGTACGACCTCCCGAACGGGTCAAATTGAAGTGTATAATACACGGGTTTTCGGGATTCCAAGCTCCCAGAAATTTTTTTTCCGGAAATCACATAGAAAGTTCCTCGGGTCAGATAAAGCGGCCACGCAAAATTTGAGTACCAAATGAAGACATTTGGGGGTCCCGGTATGCCATAAACCAACATTCGTCGAGCTTCGGATAATTGTGAAAAATGTATTAATGCTCGTTATTTGAGGCTGAAATCGAATAGGTTAATTCCTGAAATGAGCTCGGACGCGTGATTGAAAAATCGTGAGAAAAAAAACAGGGCCTGTTTGACCTCCCGAACGGCTCAAATTGAAGTGTATAATACACGGTTTTTCGGGATTCCAGGGTCCCGGAACAAAATTCTCCGGAAATCACATAAAAAGTTCCTCGGGTCAGATAAAGCGGACACGTTGAGTACCAACGTAAGACATTTGGGGGTCCCGGTATGCCATAAACCAGCATTCGTCGAGCTTCGGATAATCGTGAAAAATGTATTAATGCTCGTTATTTGAGGCTGAAATCGAATAAGTTAATTCCTGAAATGAGCTCGGACGCGTGATTGAAAAACCGTGAGAAAAAGAAACATGGCCCTGTACGACCTCCCGAACGGCTCAAATTGAAGTGTATAATACACGGTTTTTCGGGATTCCAGGGTCCCGGAACAAAATTCTCCGGAAATCACATAAAAAGTTCCTCGGATCAGATAAAGCGGCCACGCAAAATTTGAGTACCAACGGGAGACATTTGGGGGTGCCGGTATGCCATAAACCAACATTCGTCGAACCTCGGATAATCGTGAAAAATGGATTAATGCTCGTTATTTGAGGCTGAAATCGAATAGGTTAATTCCTGAAGTGAGCTCGGACGCGTGATTGAAAAACCGGGAGAAAAAGAAACAGGGTCCTGTACGACCTCCCGAACGGGTCAAATTGAAGTGTATAATACACGGGTTTTCGGGATTCCAAGCTCCCAGAAATTTTTTTTCCGGAAATCACATAGAAAGTTCCTCGGGTCAGATAAAGCGGCCACGCAAAATTTGAGTACCAAATGAAGACATTTGGGGGTCCCGGTATGCCATAAACCAACATTCGTCGAGCTTCGGATAATTGTGAAAAATGTATTAATGCTCGTTATTTGAGGCTGAAATCGAATAGGTTAATTCCTGAAATGAGCTCGGACGCGTGATTGAAAAATCGTGAGAAAAAGAAACAGGGCCCTGTTTGACCTCCCGAACGGCTCAAATTGAAGTGTATAATACACGGTTTTTCGGGATTCCAGGGTCCCGGAACAAAATTCTCCGGAAATCACATAAAAAGTTCCTCGGGTCAGATAAAGCGGACACGTTGAGTACCAACGTAAGACATTTGGGGGTCCCGGTATGCCATAAACCAGCATTCGTCGAGCTTCGGATAATCGTGAAAAATGTATTAATGCTCGTTATTTGAGGCTGAAATCGAATAAGTTAATTCCTGAAATGAGCTCGGACGCGTGATTGAAAAACCGTGAGAAAAAGAAACATGGCCCTGTACGACCTCCCGAACGGCTCAAATTGAAGTGTATAATACACGGTTTTTCGGGATTCCAGGGTCCCGGAACAAAATTCTCCGGAAATCACATAAAAAGTTCCTCGGGTCAGATAAAGCGGCCACGAAAAATTTGAGTACCAACGTAAGACATTTGGGGGTACTGGTATGCCATATACCAGCATTCGTCGAGTCTCGGTTAATCGTGAAAAATGTATTAATGCTCGTTATTTGAGGCTGAAATCGAATAGGTTAATTCATGAAACGAGTTCGAACGCGTGATTGAAAAACCGGGAGAAAAAGAAACAGGGTCATGTACGACCTCCCGAACGGCTCAAATTGAAGTGTATAATACACGGTTTTTCGGGATTCCAGGGTCCCGGAACAAAATTCTCCGGATATCACATAGAAAGCTCCTCGGGTCAGATAAAGCGGCCACGCAAAATTTGAGTACCAACGGAAGACATTTGGGGGTACCGGTATGCCATATACCAGTATTCATCGAGCCTCGGATAATCGTGAAAAATGTATTAATGCTCGTTATTTGAGGTTGAAATCGAATAGGTTAGTACCTGAAATGAGCTCGGACGCGTGATTGAAAAACCGGGAGAAAAAGAAACAGGGTCCTGTACGACCTCCCGAACGGGTCAAATTGAAGTGTATAATACACGGGTTTTCGGGATTCCAAGCTCCCAGAATTTTTTTTTCCGGAAATCACATAGAAAGTTCCTCGGGTCAGATAAAGCGGCCACGCAAAATTTGAGTACCAAATGAAGACATTTGGGGGTCCCGGTATGCCATAAACCAACATTCGTCGAGCTTCGGATAATTGTGAAAAATGTATTAATGCTCGTTATTTGAGGCTGAAATCGAATAGGTTAATTCCTGAAATGAGCTCGGACGCGTGATTGAAAAATCGTGAGAAAAAGAAACAGGGCCCTGTTTGACCTCCCGAACGGCTCAAATTGAAGTGTATAATACACGGTTTTTCGGGATTCCAGGGTCCCGGAACAAAATTCTCCGGAAATCACATAAAAAGTTCCTCGGGTCAGATAAAGCGGACACGTTGAGTACCAACGTAAGACATTTGGGGGTCCCGGTATGCCATAAACCAGCATTCGTCGAGCTTCGGATAATCGTGAAAAATGTATTAATGCTCGTTATTTGAGGCTGAAATCGAATAAGTTAATTCCTGAAATGAGCTCGGACGCGTGATTGAAAAACCGTGAGAAAAAGAAACATGGCCCTGTACGACCTCCCGAACGGCTCAAATTGAAGTGTATAATACACGGTTTTTCGGGATTCCAGGGTCCCGGAACAAAATTCTCCGGAAATCACATAAAAAGTTCCGGATCGAGATAAAGCGGCCACGCAAAATTTGAGTACCAACGGGAGACATTTGGGGGTGCCGGTATGCCATAAACCAACATTCGTCGAACCTCGGATAATCGTGAAAATGGATTAATGCTCGTTATTTGAGGTGAAATCGAATAGGTTAATTCTGAAGTGAGCTCGGACGCGTGATTGAAAAACCGGGAGAAAAAGAAACAGGTCTGCACGACCTCCCGACGGCTCAAATCAAGTGTATAATACATGGTTTTTTTGAATTCCGTGGTCCCGAACAAAATTCTCCGGATATCACATAGAAAGCTCCTCAGGTTAGATAAAGCGGCCACGCAAAATTTGAGTACCAACGGAAGACATTTGGGGGTACCGGTATGCCATATACCAGCATTCGCCGAGCCTCGGATAATCGTGAAAAATGTATTAATGCTCGTTATTTGAGGTTGAAATCGAATAGGTTAGTACCTGAAATGAGCTCGGACACGTGATTGAAAAACCGGGAGAAAAAGAAACAGGGTCCTGTACGACCACCCGAACGGGTCAAATTGAAGTGTATAATACACGGTTTTTCGGGATTCCAAGCTCCGAGAACAAAATTTTCCGGAAATCACATAGAAAGTTCCTCGGGTAAGATAAAGCGGCCACGCAAAATTTGAGTACCAAATGAAGACATTTGGGGGTCCCGGTATGCCATGAACCAGCATTCGTCGAGCTTCGGATAATCGTGAAAAATGTATTAATGCTCGTTATTTGAGGTTGAATCGAATAGGTTAATTCCTGAAATGACCTCGGACGCGTGATTGAAAAAACCGTGAGAAAAAGAAACAGGCCTGCACGACCTCCCGAACGGCTCAAATTGAAGTGTATAATACACGTTTTTGGGATTCAGGGTTAGGAACAAAATTCTCAGGAAATCACATAAAAGTTCCTCGGGTCAGATAAAGCGGCCACGAAAAATTTGAGTACCAACGTAAGACATTTGGGGGTACTGGTATGCCATATACCAGCATTCGTCGAGTCTCGGTTAATCGTGAAAAATGTATTAATGCTCGTTATTTGAGGCTGAAATCGAATAGGTTAATTCATGAAACGAGTTCGAACGCGTGATTGAAAAACCGGGAGAAAAAGAAACAGGGTCCTGTACGACCTCCCGAACGGCTCAAATTGAAGTGTATAATACACGGTTTTTCGGGATTCCAGGGTCCCGGAACAAAATTCTCCGGATATCACATAGAAAGCTCCTCGGGTCAGATAAAGCGGCCACGCAAAATTTGAGTACCAACGGAAGACATTTGGGGGTACCGGTATGCCATATACCAGTATTCATCGAGCCTCGGATAATCTTGAAAAATGTATTAATGCTCGTTATTTGAGGTTGAAATCGAATAGGTTAATACCTGAAATGAGCTCGGACCCGTGATTGAAAAACCGGGAGAAAAAGAAACAGGGTCCTGTACGACCTCCCGAACGGGTCAAATTGAAGTGTATAATACACGGGTTTCTGGATTCCAAGCTCCCGAAATTTTTTTCCGGAAATCACATAGAAAGTTCCTCGGGTCAGATAAAGCGGCCACGCAAAATTTGAGTACCAAATGAAGACATTTGGGGCTCCCGGTATGCCATGAACCAGCATTCGTCGAGCTTCGGATAATCGTGAAAAATGTATTAATGCTCGTTATTTGAGGCTGAAATCGAATAGGTTAATTCCTGAAATGAGCTCGGACGCGTGATTGAAAAACCGGGAGAAAAAGAAACAGGCCTGCACGACCTCCCGAACGGCTCAAATTGAAGTGTATAATACACGGTTTTTGGGATTCCGGGGTTAGGAACAAAATTCTCCGGAAATCACATAAAAAGTTCCTCGGGTCGATAAAGCGGCCACGCAAAGTTTGAGCACCAACGGAAGACATTTGGGGTACTGGTATGCCATATACCAAAGATTCGTCGAGTCTCGGTTAATCGTGAAAAATGTATTAATGCTCGTTATTTGAGGCTGAAATCGAATAGGTTAATTCATGAAACGAGTTCGAACGCGTGATTGAAAAACCGGGAGAAAAAGAAACAGGGTCCTGTACGACCTCCCGAACGGCTTAAATTGAAGTGTATAATACACGGTTTTTCGGGATTCCAGGGTCCCGGAACAAAATTCTCCGGATATCACATAGAAAGCTCCTCGGGTCAGATAAAGCGGCCACGCAAAATTTGAGTACCAACGGAAGACATTTGGGGGTACCGGTATGCCATATACCAGTATTCATCGAGCCTCGGATAATCGTGAAAAATGTATTAATGCTCGTTATTTGAGGTTGAAATCGAATAGGTTAGTACCTGAAATGAGCTCGGACGCGTGATTGAAAAACCGGGAGAAAAAGAAACAGGGTCCTGTACGACCTCCCGAACGGGTCAAATTGAAGTGTATAATACACGGGTTTTCGGGATTCCAATCTCCCAGAATTTTTTTTTCCGGAAATCACATAGAAAGTTCCTCGGGTCAGATAAAGCGGCCACGCAAAATTTGAGTACCAAATGAAGACATTTGGGGGTCCCGGTATGCCATAAACCAACATTCGTCGAGCTTCGGATAATTGTGAAAAATGTATTAATGCTCGTTATTTGAGGCTGAAATCGAATAGGTTAATTCCTGAAATGAGCTCGGATGCGTGATTGAAAAATCGTGAGAAAAAGAAACAGGGCCCTGTTTGACCTCCCGAACGGCTCAAATTGAAGTGTATAATACACGGTTTTTCGGGATTCCAGGGTCCCGGAACAAAATTCTCCGGAAATCACATAAAAAGTTCCTCGGGTCAGATAAAGGGGACACGAAAAATTTGAGTACCAACGTAAGACATTTGGGGGTCCCGGTATGCCATAAACCAGCATTCGTCGAGCTTCGGATAATCGTGAAAAATGTATTAATGCTCGTTATTTGAGGCTGAAATCGAATAGGTTAATTCCTGAAATGAGCTCGGACGCGTGATTGAAAAACCGTGAAAAAAAGAAACATGGCCCTGTACGACCTCCCGAACGGCTCAAATTGAAGTGTATAATACACGGTTTTTCGGGATTCCAGGGTCCCGGAACAAAATTCTCCGGAAATCACATAAAAAGTTCCTCGGGTCAGATAAAGCGGCCACGAAAAATTTGAGTACCAACGTAAGACATTTGGGGTACTGGTATGCCATATACCAAAGATTCGTCGAGTCTCGGATAATCGTGAAAAATGTATTAATGCTCGTTATTTGAGGCTGAAATCGAATAGGTTAATTCCTGAAATGAGCTCGGATGCGTGATTGAAAAACCGGGAGAAAAAGAAACAGGGTCCTGTACGACCTCCTGACCGGCTCAAACTGAAGTGTATAATACACGGTTTTTCGGAATTCCAGGGTCCCGGGAAAAATTTCTCTGGAAATCACATAGAAAGTTCCTCGGGTCAGAAAAAGCGGCCACGCAAAATTTGAGTACCAACGAAAGACATTTGGGGGTCCCGGTATGCCATATACCAGCATTCGTCGAGTCTCGGATAATCGTGAAAAATGTATTAATGCTCGTTATTTGAGGCTGAAATCGAATAGGTTAATTCCTGAAATGAGCTCGGACGCGTGATTGAAAAACCGGGAGAAAAAGAAACAGGGTCCTGTACGACCTCCCGAACGGGTCAAATTGAAGTGTAGAATACACGGTTTTTCGGGATTACAGGTTCCCGGAACAAAATTTTCCAGAAATCACATAGAAATTCCTCGGGCTAGATAAAGCGGCCATGCAAAATTTGAGTACCAACGGAATACATTTGGGGGTCCCGGTATGCCATAAACCAGCATTCGTCGAGCTTTGGATAATCGTGAAAAATGTATTAATGCTCGTTATTTGAGGCTGAAATCGAATAGGTTAATTCCTGAAATGAGCTCGGACGCGTGATTGAAAAACCGTGAGAAAAAGAAATAGGCCTGCACGACCTCCCGAATCGCTCAAATTGAAGTGTATAATACACGGTTTTTCGTGATTCCAGGGTCCCGGAACAAAATTCCCCGGAAATCATATAGAAAGTTCCTCGGGTCAGATAAAGCGACCACGCAAAATTTGAGTACCAATGGAAGACATTTGGAGGTCCCCATAAACCAGCATTCGTCGAGACTCGGATAATCGTGAAAAATGTATTAATGCTCGTTATTTGAGGCTGAAATCGAATAGGTTAATTTCTGAAATGAGCTCGAACGCGTGATAAAAAACCCGGGAGAAAAATAAACAGGGCCCGGTACAACCTCCCGAACGGCTCAAATTGAGGTGTATAATACACGGTTTTTCGGGAATCCAGGGTCCCCGAACAAAATTCTCCAGAAATCACTTAGAAAGTTCATCGGGTCAGATAAAGCGGTCACGCAAAATTTGAGTACCAACGGAAGACATTTGGGGTCCCAAAGATGCCATAAACCAAAGATTCGTCGAACCTCGGATAATCGTGAAAAATGTTTTAATGCTCGTTATTTGAGGCTGAAATCGAATAGGTTAATTCTTGAAATGAGCTCGGACGCGTGATTGAAAAACCGGGAGTAAAAGAAACAGGGTCCTGTACGACCTCCCGAACGGGTCAAATTGAAGTATATATACACGGTTTTTCGGGATTCCAGGGTCCCGGAAGAAAAGTCTCCGGAAATCACTTAAAAAGTTTCTCAGGTCAGATAAAGCGGCCACGCAAAATTTGAGTACCAACGGAAGACATTTGGGGGTGCCGGTATGCCATAAACCAGCATTCGTCGAACCTCGGATAATCGTGAAAAATGTTTTAATGCTCGTTATTTGAGGCTGAAATCGAATAGGTTAATTTCTGAAATGAGCTTGAACGCGTGATTGAAAAACCGGGAAAAAAAGATACAGGGTCCTGTACGACCTCCCGAACGGTTCAAATTGAAGTGTATAATACACGGTTTTTCGGGATTCCAGGGTCCCAGAACAAAATTTTCCGGAAATCACATAGAAATTCCTCGGGCCAGATAAAGCGGACACGCAAAATTTGATTACCAACGGAAGACATTTGGGGGTGCCGGTATGCCATAAACCAGCATTCGTCGAACCTCGGATAATCGTGAAAAATGGATTAATGCTCGTTATTTGAGGCTGAAATCGAATAAGTTAATTTCTGAAATGAGCTCGGACGCGTGATTGAAAAACCGGGAGAAAAGAAACAGGGTCTGCACGACCCCGAACGGCTCAAATTGAAGTGTATAATACACGGTTTTCGGGATTCCAGGGTCCCGGAACAAAATTCTCCGAAATCACATAGAAAGTTTCCGGTCGAAAAAGCGGCCACGCAAAATTTGAGTACCAACGGAAGACATTTGGGGGTCACGGTATGCCATATACCAAAGATTCGTCGAGCCTCGGATAACCGTGAAAAATGTATTAATGCTCGTTATTTGAGGCTGAAATCGAATAGGTTAATTCCTGAAATGAGCTCGGACGCGTGATTGAAAAACCGGGAGAAAAAGAAACAGGGTCCTGTACGACCTCCCGAACGGCTCAAAATGAATTGTATAATACACGGTTTTTCGGGATTCCAGGGTCCCCGAACAAAATTCTCCGGAAATCACATAGAAAGTTCCTCGGGTTAGAAAAAGCGGCCACGCAAAATTTGAGTACCAACGGAAGACATTTGGGGGTCCCGGCATGCCATATACCAGCATTCGTCGAGCCTCGGATAATCGTGAAAAATGTATTAATGCTCGTTATTTGAGGCTGAAATCGAATAGGTTAATTCCTGAAATGAGCTCGGACGCGTGATTGAAAAACCGGGAGAAAAAGAAACAGGGTCCTGTACGACCTCCCGAACGGGTCAAATTGAAGTGTATAATACACGGTTTTTTGGGATTCTAGGGTCCCGGAACAAAATTCCCCGGAAATCATATAGAAAGTTCCTCGGGTCAGATAAAGCGGCCACGCAAAATTTGAGTACCAACGGAAGACATTTGGGGGTCCCGGTATGCCATATACCAGCATTCGTCGAGCCTCGGATTATCGTGAAAAATCTATTAATGCTCGTTATTTGAGGATGAAATCGAATAGGTTAATTTCTGAAATGAGCTCGGACGTGTGATTAAAAAACTGGGAGAAAAAGAAATAGGGTCCGGTATGACCTCCCGAACGGCTCAAATTGAGGTGTATGATACACGGTTTTTCGGGATTCGAGGATCCCGGAAGAAAAGTCTCCGGAAATCACATAGAATGTTCTCGGATCAGATAAAGCGGCCACGCAAAATTTGAGTACCAACGGAGACATTGGGGTGCCGGTATGCCATAAACCACCATTCGTCGAAACTCGGATAATCGTGAAAAATGTTTTAATGCTCGTTATTTGAGGCTGAAATCGAATAGGTTAATTCCAGAAATGAGCTCGGACGCGTGATTGAAAAACCGGGAGAAAAAGAAACAGGTCTGTCGACCTCCCGAACGGGTCAAATTGAAGTGTATAATACACGGTTTTTCGGGATTCTAGGGTCCCAGAACAAAATTTTCCGGAAATCACATAGAAATTCCTCGTGCCAGATAAAGCGGCCACGCAAAATTTGAGTACCAACGGAAGACATTTGGGGGTCCCGGTATGCCATAAACCAGCATTCGTCGAGTTTCGGATAATCGTGAAAAATGTATTAATGCTCGTTATTTGAGGCTGAAATCGAATAGGTTAATTCCTGAAATGAGCTCGGACGCGTGATTGAAAAACAGTGAGAAAAAGAAACAGGGGCCTTTGTACGACCTCCCGAATCGCTCAAATTGAAGTGTATAATACACGGTTTTTCGGGATTCTAGGGTCCCGGAACAAAATTCCCCGGAAATCATATAGAAAGTTCCTCGGGTCAGATAAAGCGGCCACGCAAAAATTTTAGTACCAACGGAAGACATTTGGAGGTCCCGTTATGCCATAAACCAGCATTCGTCGAGCTTTGGATAATCGTGAAAAATGTATTAATGCTCGTTATTTGAGGCTGAAATCGAATAGGTTAATTCCTGAAATGAGCTCGGACGCGTGATTGAAAAACCGTGAGAAAAAGAAACAGGCCTGTCGACCTCCCGAATCGCTCAAATTGAAGTGTATAATACACGGTTTTTCGTGATTCCAGGGTCCCGGAACAAAATTCCCCGGAAATCATATAGAAAGTTCCTCGGGTCAGATAAAGCGACCACGCAAAATTTGAGTACCAATGGAAGACATTTGGAGGTCCCCCCATAAACCAGCATTCGTCGAGACTCGGATAATCGTGAAAAATGTATTAATGCTCGTTATTTGAGGTTGAAATCGAATAGGTTAATTTCTGAAATGAGCTCGAACGCGTGATAAAAAACCCTGGAGAAAAAGAAACAGGGTCCGGTACAACCTCCCGAACGGCTCAAATTGAGGTGTATAATACACGGTTTTTCGGGAATCCAGGGTCCCCAAACAAAATTCTCCGTAAATCACTTAGAAAGTTCATCGGGTCAGATAAAGCGGTCACGCAAAATTTGAGTACCAACGGAAGACATTTGGGGTCCAAAGATGCCATAAACCAAAGCATTCGTCGAACCTCGGATAATCGTGAAAAATGTATTAATGCTCGTTATTTGAGGTGAAATCGAATAGGTTAATTCTGAAATGAGCTCGGACGCGTGATTGAAAAACAGGGAGTAAAAGAAACAGGGTCTGCACGACCTCCCGAACAGGTCAAATTGAAGTGTATATACACGGTTTTTCGGGATTCCAGGGTCCCGGAAGAAAAGTCTCCGGAAATCACTTAAAAAGTTTCTCAGGTCAGATAAAGCGGCCACGCAAAATTTGAGTACCAACGGAAGACATTTGGGGGTGCCGGTATGCCATAAACCAGCATTCGTCGAACCTCGGATAATCGTGAAAAATGTTTTAATGCTCGTTATTTGAGGCTGAAATCGAATAGGTTAATTTCTGAAATGAGCTTGAACGCGTGATTGAAAAACCGGGAGAAAAAGATACAAGGTCCTGTACGACCTCCCGAACGGTTCAAATTGAAGTGTATAATACACGGTTTTTCGGGATTCCAGGGTCCCAGAACAAAATTTTCCGGAAATCACATAGAAATTCCTCGGGCCAGATAAAGCGGACACGCAAAATTTGATTACCAACGGAAGACATTTGGGGGTGCCGGTATGCCATAAACCAGCATTCGTCGACCCTCGGATAATCGTGAAAAATGGATTAATGCTCGTTATTTGAGGCTGAAATCGAATAGGTTAATTTCTGAAATGAGCTCGGACGCGTGATTGAAAAACCGGGAGAAAAAGAAACAGGGTCCTGTACGACCCCCCGAACGGCTCAAATTGAAGTGTATAATACACGGTTTTTCGGGATTCAGGGTCCGGAACAAATTTCTCCGAAATCACATAGAAAGTTCCCGGGTCAGAAAAAGCGGCCACGCAAAATTTGAGTACCAACGGAAGACATTTGGGGGTCACGGTATGCCATATACCAGCATTCGTCGAGCCTCGGATAACCGTGAAAAATGTATAAATGCTCGTTATTTGAGGCTGAAATCGAATAGGTTAATTCCTGAAATGAGCTCGGACGCGTGATTGAAAAACCGGGAGAAAAAAAACAGGTCTGCACGACCTCCCGAACGGCTCAAAATGAAGTGTATAATACACGGTTTTTCGGGATTCCAGGGTCCCCGAACAAAATTCTCCGGAAATCACATAGAAAGTTCCTCGGGTTAGAAAAAGCGGCCACGCAAAATTTGAGTACCAACGGAAGACATTTGGGGGTCCCGGCATGCCATATACCAGCATTCGTCGAGCCTCGGATAATCGTGAAAAATGTATTAATGCTCGTTATTTGAGGCTGAAATCGAATAGGTTAATTTCGAAATGAGCTCGGACGCGTGATTAAAAAACCGGGAGAAAAAGAAACAGGTCTGTACGACCTTCCGAACGGGTCAAATTGAAGTGTATAATACACGGTTTTTCGGGATTCTAGGGTCCGGAACAAAATTCCCGGAAATCATATAGAAAGTTCCTCGGGTCAGATAAAGCGGCCACGCAAAATTTGAGTACCAACGGAAGACATTTGGGGGTCCCGGTATGCCATATACCAGCATTCGTCGAGCCTCGGATTATCGTGAAAAATCTATTAATGCTCGTTTTTTGAGGATGAAATCGAATAGGTTAATTCCTGAAATGAGCTCGGACGCGTGATTAAAAAACTGGGAGAAAAAGAAATAGGGTCCGGTATGACCTCCCGAACGGCTCAAATTGAGGTGTATGATACACGGTTTTTCGGGATTCGAGGATCCCGGAAGAAAAGTCTCCGGAAATCACATAGAATGTTCTCGGATCAGATAAAGCGGCCACGCAAAATTTGAGTACCAACGGAAGACATTTGGGGGTGCCGGTATGCCATAAACCACCATTCGTCGAAACTCGGATAATCGTGAAAAATGTTTTAATGCTCGTTATTTGAGGCTGAAATCGAATAGGTTAATTCCTGAAATGAGCTCGGACGCGTGATTGAAAAACCGGGAGAAAAAGAAACAGGGTCCTGTACGACCTCCCGAACGGGTCAAATTGAAGTGTATAATACACGGTTTTTCGGGATTCTAGGGTCCCAGGACAAAATTTTCCGGAAATCACATAGAAATTCCTCGTGCCAGATAAAGCGGCCACGCAAAATTTGAGTACCAACGGAAGACATTTGGGGGTCCCGGTATGCCATAAACCAGCATTCGTCGAGTTTCGGATAATCGTGAAAAATGTATTAATGCTCGTTATTTGAGGCTGAAATCGAATAGGTTAATTCCTGAAATGAGCTCGGACGCGTGATTGAAAAACCGTGAGAAAAAGAAACAGGGCCTTGTACGACCTCCCGAACTGCTCAAATTGAAGTGTATAATACACGGTTTTTCGGGATTCTAGGGTCCCGATACAAAATTCCCCGGAAATCATATAGAAAGTTCCTCGGGTCAGATAAAGCGGCCACGCAAAAATTTTAGTACCAACGGAAGACATTTGGAGGTCCCGTTATGCCATAAACCAGCATTCGTCGAGCTTTGGATAATCGTGAAAAATGTATTAATGCTCGTTATTTGAGGCTGAAATCGAATAGGTTAATTTCTGAAATGAGCTCGGACGCGTGATTGAAAAACCGGGAGAAAAAGAAAAGTGGTCTGTACGACCTTCCGAACGGGTCAAATTGAAGTGTATAATACACGGTTTTTCGGGATTCTAGGGTCCCGGAACAAAATTCCCCGGAAATCATATAGAAAGTTCCTCGGGTCAGATAAAGCGGACACGCAAAATTTGATTACCAACGGAAGACATTTGGGGGTGCCGGTATGCCATAAACCAGCATTCGTCGACCCTCGGATAATCGTGAAAAATGGATTAATGCTCGTTATTTGAGGCTGAAATCGAATAGGTTAATTTCTGAAATGAGCTCGGACGCGTGATTGAAAAACCGGGAGAAAAAGAAACAGGGTCCTGTACGACCCCCCGAACGGCTCAAATTGAAGTGTATAATACACGGTTTTTCGGGATTCCAGGGTCCCGGAACAAATTTCTCCGGAAATCACATAGAAAGTTCACCGGGTCAGAAAAAGCGGCCACGCAAAATTTGAGTACCAACGGAAGACATTTGGGGGTCACGGTATGCCATATACCAGCATTCGTCGAGCCTCGGATAACCGTGAAAAATGTATAAATGCTCGTTATTTGAGGCTGAAATCGAATAGGTTAATTCCTGAAATGAGCTCGGACGCGTGATTGAAAAACCGGGAGAAAAAGAAACAGGGTCCTGTACGACCTCCCGAACGGCTCAAAATGAAGTGTATAATACACGGTTTTTCGGGATTCCAGGGTCCCCGAACAAAATTCTCCGGAAATCACATAGAAAGTTCCTCGGGTTAGAAAAAGCGGCCACGCAAAATTTGAGTACCAACGGAAGACATTTGGGGGTCCCGGCATGCCATATACCAGCATTCGTCGAGCCTCGGATAATCGTGAAAAATGTATTAATGCTCGTTATTTGAGGCTGAAATCGAATAGGTTAATTTCTGAAATGAGCTCGGACGCGTGATTGAAAAACCGGGAGAAAAAGAAACAGGGTCCTGTACGACCTTCCGAACGGGTCAAATTGAAGTGTATAATACACGGTTTTTCGGGATTCTAGGGTCACGGAACAAAATTCCCCGGAAATCATATAGAAAGTTCCTCGGGTCAGATAAAGCGGCCACGCAAAATTTGAGTACCAACGGAAGACATTTAGGGGTCCCGGTATGCCATATACCAGCATTCGTCGAGCCTCGGATTATCGTGAAAAATCTATTAATGCTCGTTTTTTGAGGATGAAATCGAATAGGTTAATTCCTGAAATGAGCTCGGACGCGTGATTAAAAAACTGGGAGAAAAAGAAATAGGGTCCGGTATGACCTCCCGAACGGCTCAAATTGAGGTGTATGATACACGGTTTTTCGGGATTCGAGGATCCCGGAAGAAAAGTCTCCGGAAATCACATAGAATGTTCTCGGATCAGATAAAGCGGCCACGCAAAATTTGAGTACCAACGGGAGACATTTGGGGGTGCCGGTATCCATAAACCACCATTCGTCGAAACTCGGATAATCGTGAAAAATGTTTTAATGCTCGTTATTTGAGGCTGAAATCGAATAGGTTAATTCCAGAAATGAGCTCGGACGCGTGATTGAAAAACCGGGAGAAAAAGAAACAGGGTCCTGTACGACCTCCCGAACGGGTCAAATTGAAGTGTATAATACACGGTTTTTCGGGATTCTAGGGTCCCAGAACAAAATTTTCCGGAAATCACATAGAAATTCCTCGTGCGGATAAAGCGGCCACGCAAAATTTGAGTACCAACGGAAGACATTTGGGGTGCCGGTATGCCATAAACCAAAGATTCGTCGAGTTTCGGATAATCGTGAAAAATGTATTAATGCTCGTTATTTGAGGCTGAAATCGAATAGGTTAATTCCTGAAATGAGCTCGGACGCGTGATTGAAAAACCGTGAGAAAAAGAAACAGGGCCTTGTACGACCTCCCGAACTGCTCAAATTGAAGTGTATAATACACGGTTTTTCGGGATTCTAGGGTCCCGATACAAAATTCCCCGGAAATCATATAGAAAGTTCCTCGGGTCAGATAAAGCGGCCACGCAAAAATTTTAGTACCAACGGAAGACATTTGGAGGTCCCGTTATGCCATAAACCAGCATTCGTCGAGCTTTGGATAATCGTGAAAAATGTATTAATGCTCGTTATTTGAGGCTGAAATCGAATAGGTTAATTTCTGAAATGAGCTCGGACGCGTGATTGAAAAACCGGGAGAAAAAGAAACAGGGTCCTGTACGACCTTCCGAACGGGTCAAATTGAAGTGTATAATACACGGTTTTTCGGGATTCTAGGGTCCGGAACAAAATTCCCTGAAATCATATAGAAAGTTCCTCGGTCGATAAAGCGGACACGCAAAATTTGATTACCAACGGAAGACATTTGGGGGTGCCGGTATGCCATAAACCAGCATTCGTCGACCCTCGGATAATCGTGAAAAATGGATTAATGCTCGTTATTTGAGGCTGAAATCGAATAGGTTAATTTCTGAAATGAGCTCGGACGCGTGATTGAAAAACCGGGAGAAAAAGAAACAGGGTCCTGTACGACCCCCCGAACGGCTCAAATTGAAGTGTATAATACACGGTTTTTGGGATTCCGGGGTCCCGGAACAAAATTCTCCGAAATCGCATAGAAAGTTCCCCGGGTCGAAAAAGCGCCACGCAAAATTTGAGTACCAACGGAAGACATTTGGGGTCACGGTATGCCATATACCAGCATTCGTCGAGCCTCGGATAACCGTGAAAAATGTATAAATGCTCGTTATTTGAGGCTGAAATCGAATAGGTTAATTCCTGAAATGAGCTCGGACGCGTGATTGAAAAACCGGGAGAAAAAGAAACAGGGTCCTGTACGACCTCCCGAACGGCTCAAATTGAAGTGTATAATACACGGTTTTTCGGGATTCCAGGGTCCCGGAACAAAATTCTCCGGAAATCACATAGAAAGTTCCTCGGGTTAGAAAAAGCGGCCACGCAAAATTTGAGTACCAACGGAAGACATTTGGGGGTCCCGGCATGCCATATACCAGCATTCGTCGAGCCTCGGATAATCGTGAAAAATGTATTAATGCTCGTTATTTGAGGCTGAAATCGAATAGGTTAATTTCTGAAATGAGCTCGGACGCGTGATTGAAAAACCGGGAGAAAAAGAAACAGGGTCCTGTACGACCTTCCGAACGGGTCAAATTGAAGTGTATAATACACGGTTTTTCGGGATTCTAGGGTCACGGAACAAAATTCCCCGGAAATCATATAGAAAGTTCCTCGGGTCAGATAAAGCGGCCACGCAAAATTTGAGTACCAACGGAAGACATTTAGGGGTCCCGGTATGCCATATACCAGCATTCGTCGAACCTCGGATTATCGTGAAAATCTATTAATGCTCGTTTTTGAGGATGAAATCGAATAGGTTAATTCGAAATGAGCTCGGACGCGTGATTTAAAAAACTGGGAGAAAAAGAAATAGGGTCCGGTATGACCTCCCGAACGGCTCAAATTGAGGTGTATGATACACGGTTTTTCGGGATTCGAGGATCCCGGAAGAAAAGTCTCCGGAAATCACATAGAATGTTCTCGGATCAGATAAAGCGGCCACGCAAAATTTGAGTACCAACGGGAGACATTTGGGGGTGCCGGTATCCATAAACCACCATTCGTCGAAACTCGGATAATCGTGAAAAATGTTTTAATGCTCGTTATTTGAGGCTGAAATCGAATAGGTTAATTCCAGAAATGAGCTCGGACGCGTGATTGAAAAACCGGGAGAAAAAGAAACAGGGTCCTGTACGACCTCCCGAACGGGTCAAATTGAAGTGTATAATACACGGTTTTTCGGGATTCTAGGGTCCCAGAACAAAATTTTCCGGAAATCACATAGAAATTCCTCGTGCCAGATAAAGCGGCCACGTAAAATTTGAGTACCAACGGAAGACATTTGGGGGTCCCGGTATGCCATAAACCAGCATTCGTCGAGTTTCGGATAATCGTGAAAAATGTATTAATGCTCGTTATTTGAGGCTGAAATCGAATAGGTTAATTCCTGAAATGAGCTCGGACGCGTGATTGAAAAACCGTGAGAAAAAGAAACAGGGCCTTGTACGACCTCCCGAACTGCTCAAATTGAAGTGTATAATACACGGTTTTTCGGGATTCTAGGGTCCCGAAACAAAATTCCCCGGAAATCATATAGAAAGTTCCTCGGGTCAGATAAAGCGGCCACGCAAAAATTTTAGTACCAACGGAAGACATTTGGAGGTCCCGTTATGCCATAAACCAGCATTCGTCGAGCTTTGGATAATCGTGAAAAATGTATTAATGCTCGTTATTTGAGGCTGAAATCGAATAGGTTAATTTCTGAAATGAGCTCGGACGCGTGATTGAAAAACCGGGAGAAAAAGAAACAGGGTCCTGTACGACCTTCCGAACGGGTCAAATTGAAGTGTATAATACACGGTTTTTCGGGATTCTAGGGTCCCGGAACAAAATTCCCCGGAAATCATATAGAAAGTTCCTCGGGTCAGATAAAGCGGCCACGCAAAATTTGAGTACCAACGGAAGACATTTGGGGGTGCCGGTATGCCATAAACCAGCATTCGTCGAACCTCGGATTATCGTGAAAAATCTATTAATGCTCGTTTTTTGAGGATGAAATCGAATAGGTTAATTCCTGAAATGAGCTCGGACGCGTGATTAAAAAACTGGGAGAAAAAGAAATAGGGTCCGGTATGACCTCCCGAACGGCTCAAATTGAGGTGTATGATACACGGTTTTTCGGGATTCGAGGATCCCGGAAGAAAAGTCTCCGGAAATCACATAGAATGTTCTCGGATCAGATAAAGCGGCCACGCAAAATTTGAGTACCAACGGGAGACATTTGGGGGTGCCGGTATGCCATAAACCACCATTCGTCGAAACTCGGATAATCGTGAAAAATGTTTTAATGCTCGTTATTTGAGGCTGAAATCGAATAGGTTAATTCCAGAAATGAGCTCGGACGCGTGATTGAAAAACCGGGAGAAAAAGAAACAGTGGTCTGTACGACCTCCCGAACGGGTCAAATTGAAGTGTATAATACACGGTTTTTCGGGATTCTAGGTCCCGGAACAAAATTCTCCGGAAATCACATAGAAATTCCTCGTGCAGATAAAGCGGCCACGCAAAATTTGAGTACCAACGGAAGACATTTGGGGGTCCCGGTATGCCATAAACCAAAGATTCGTCGAGTTTCGGATAATCGTGAAAAATGTATTAATGCTCGTTATTTGAGGCTGAAATCGAATAGGTTAATTCCTGAAATGAGCTCGGACGCGTGATTGAAAAACCGTGAGAAAAAGAAACAGGGCCCTGTACGACCTCCCGAACTGCTCAAATTGAAGTGTATAATACACGGTTTTTCGGGATTCTAGGTCCCGAAATAAAATTCCCGAAATCATATAGAAAGTTCCTCGGGTCGATAAAGCGCCACGCAAAAATTTTAGTACCAACGGAAGACATTTGGAGGTCCCGTTATGCCATAAACCAAAGATTCGTCGAGCTTTGGATAATCGTGAAAATGTATTAATGCTCGTTATTTGAGGTTGAATCGAATAGGTTAATTCCTGAAATGAGCTCGGACGCGTGATTGAAAAACCGTGAGAAAAAGAAACAGGGCCCTGTACGACCTCCCGAACTGCTCAAATTGAAGTGTATAATACACGGTTTTTCGTGATTCCAGGGTCCCGGAACAAAATTCCCCGGAAATCATATAGAAAGTTCCTCGGGTCAGATAAAGCGACCACGCAAAATTTGAGTACCAATGGAAGACATTTGGAGGTCCCCATAAACCAGCATTCGTCGAGACTCGGATAATCGTGAAAAATGTATTAATGCTCGTTATTTGAGGCTGAAATCGAATAGGTTAATTTCTGAAATGAGCTGGAACGCGTGATAAAACACCCGAGAGAAAAAGAAACAGGGTCCAGTACAACCTCTCGAACGGCTCAAATTGAGGTGTATAATACACGGTTTTTCGGGAATCCAGGGTCCCCAAACAAAATTCTCCAGAAATCACTTAGAAAGTTCATCGGGTCAGATAAAGCGGTCACGCAAAATTTGAGTACCAACGGAAGACATTTGGGGGTCCCAGTATGCCATAAACCAGCATTCGTCGAACCTCGGATAATCGTGAAAAATGTTTTAATGCTCGTTATTTGAGGCTGAAATCGAATAGGTTAATTCCTGAAATGAGCTCGGACGCGTGATTGAAAAACCGGGAGTAAAAGAAACAGGGTCCTGTACGACCTCCCGAACGGGTCAAATTGAAGTGTATATACACGGTTTTTCGGGATTCCAGGGTCCCGGAAGAAAAGTCTCCGGAAATCACTTAAAAAGTTTCTCAGGTCAGATAAAGCGGCCACGCAAAATTTGAGTACCAACGGAAGACATTTGGGGGTGCCGGTATGCCATAAACCAGCATTCGTCGAACCTCGGATAATCGTGAAAAATGTTTTAATGCTCGTTATTTGAGGCTGAAATCGAATAGGTTAATTTCTGAAATGAGCTCGAACGCGTGATTGAAAAACCGGGAGAAAAAGATACAGGGTCCTGTACGACCTCCCGAACGGTTCAAATTGAAGTGTATAATACACGGTTTTTCGGGATTCCAGGGTCCCAGAACAAAATTTTCCGGAAATCACATAGAAATTCCTCGGGCCAGATAAAGCGGACACGCAAAATTTGATTACCAACGGAAGACATTTGGGGGTGCCGGTATGCCATAAACCAGCATTCGTCGAACCTCGGATAATCGTGAAAAATGGATTAATGCTCGTTATTTGAGGCCGAATCGAATAGGTTAATTTTCGAAATGAGCTCGGACGCGTGATTGAAAAACAGGGAGAAAAGAAACAGTGGTCCCTGTACGACCCCCCGAACGGCTCAAATTGAAGTGTATAATACACGGTTTCTCGGGATTCCAGGGTCCCGGAACAAATTTCTCCGGAAATCACATAGAAAGTTCCCCGGGTCAGAAAAAGCGGCCACGCAAAATTTGAGTATCAACGGAAGACATTTGGGAGTATAGGTATGCCATAAACCGACATTCGCCGAACTTCAGATAATCGTGAAAAATGTATTAATGCTCGTTATTTGAGGTTGAAATCGAATAGGTTAATTCCTGAAATGAGCTCGGACGCGTGATTGAAAAACCGTGAGAAAAAGAAACAGGGCCTTGTACGACCTCCCGAATCGCTCAAATTGAAGTGTATAATACATTTTTTTCGGGATTCTAGGGTCCCGAACAAAATTCCCGGAAATCATATAGAAAGTTCCTCGGGTCGATAAAGCGCCACGCAAAAATTTTAGTACCAACGGAAGACATTTGGAGGTCCCGTTATGCCATCAACCAAAGATTCGTCGAGACTCGGATAATCGTGAAAAATGTGTTAATGCTCGTTATTTGAGGCTGAAATCGAATAGGTTAATTTCTGAAATGAGCTCGGACGCGTGATTGAAAAACCGGGAGAAAAAGAAACAGGGTCCTGTACGACCCCCCGAACGGCTCAAATTGAAGTGTATAATACACGGTTTCTCGGGATTCCAGGGTCCCGGAACAAATTTCTCCGGAAATCACATAGAAAGTTCCCCGGGTCAGAAAAAGCGGCCACGCAAAATTTGAGTATCAACGGAAGACATTTGGGAGTATAGGTATGCCATAAACCGACATTCGCCGAACTTCAGATAATCGTGAAAAATGTATTAATGCTCGTTATTTGAGGTTGAAATCGAATAGGTTAATTCCTGAAATGAGCTCGGACGCGTGATTGAAAAACCGTGAGAAAAAGAAACAGGGCCTTGTACGACCTCCCGAACTGCTCAAATTGAAGTGTATAATACACAGTTTTTCGGGATTCTAGGGTCCCGGAACAAAATTCCCCGGAAATCATATAGAAAGTTCCTCGGGTCAGATAAAGCGGCCACGCAAAAATTTTAGTACCAACGGAAGACATTTGGAGGTCCCGTTATGCCATCAACCAGCATTCGTCGAGACTCGGATAATCGTGAAAAATGTGTTAATGCTCGTTATTTGAGGCTGAAATCGAATAGGTTAATTTCTGAAATGAGCTCGAACGCGTGATTAAAAAACTCGGGAGAAAAAGTAACAGGGTCCGGTACGACCTCCCGAACGGCTCAAATTGAGGTGTATAATACACGGTTTTTCGGGAATCCAGGGTCCCCGAACAAAATTCTCCGGAAATCACATAGAAAGTTCATCGGGTCAGATAAAGCGGTCACGCAAAATTTGAGTACCAACGGAAGACATTTGGGGGTCCCGGTATGCCATAAACCAGCATTCGTCGAAACTCGGACAATCGTGAAAAATGTTTTCATGCTCGTTATTTGAGGCTGAAATCGAATAGGTTAATTCCTGAAATGAGCTCGGACGCGTGATTGAAAAATCGTGAGAAAAAGAAACAGGGCCCTGTACGACCTCCCGAATTGCTCAAATTGAAGTGTATAATACACGGTTTTTCGGGATTCTAGGGTCCCGGAAGAAAAGTCTCCGGAAATCACTTAAAAAGTTCCCCGGGTCAGATAAAGCGGCCACGCAAAATTTGAGGACCAATGGAAGACATTTGGGGTTGCCGGTATGCCATAAACCAGCATTCGTCGAACCTCGGATAATCGTGAAGAATGTTTTAATGCTCGTTATTTGAGGCTGAAATCGAATAGGTTAATTTCTGAAATGAGCTCGGACGCGTGATTGAAAAACCGGGAGAAAAAGAAACAGGGTCCTGTACGACCTCCCGAACGGGTCAAATTGAAGTGTATAATACACGGTTTTTCGGGATTCTAGGGTCCCAGAACAAAATTTTCCGGAAATCACATAGAAATTCCTCGTGCCAGATAAAGCGGCCACGCAAAATTTGAGTACCAACGGAAGACATTTGGGGGTCCCGGTATGCCATAAACCAGCATTCGTCGAGTTTCGGATAATCGTGAAAAATGTATTAATGCTCGTTATTTGAGGCTGAAATCGAATAGGTTAATTCCTGAAATGAGCTCGGACGCGTGATTGAAAAACCGTGAGAAAAAGAAACAGGGCCTTGTACGACCTCCCGAACTGCTCAAATTGAAGTGTATAATACACGGTTTTTCGGGATTCCAGGGTCCCGAAACAAAATTCCCCGGAAATCATATAGAAAGTTCCTCGGGTCAGAAAAAGCGGCCACGCAAAAATTTTAGTACCAACGGAAGACATTTGGAGGTCCCGTTATGCCATAAACCAGCATTGGTCGAGCTTTGGATAATCGTGAAAAATGTATTAATGCTCGTTATTTGAGGCTGAAATCGAATAGGTTAATTCCTGAAATGAGCTCGGACGCGTGATTGAAAAAGCGTGAGAAAAAGAAACAGGGCCCTATACGACCTCCCGAACTGCTCAAATTGAAGTGTATAATACACGGTTTTTCGTGATTCCAGGGTCCCGGAACAAAATTCCCCGGAAATCATATAGAAAGTTCCTCGGGTCAGATAAAGCGACCACGCAAAATTTGAGTACCAATGGAAGACATTTGGAGGTCCCCATAAACCAGCATTCGTCGAGACTCGGATAATCGTGAAAAATGTATTAATGCTCGTTATTTGAGGCTGAAATCGAATAGGTTAATTTCTGAAATGAGCTCGAACGCGTGATAAAAAACCCGAGAGAAAAAGAAACAGGGTCCGGTACAACCTCCCGAACGGCTCAAATTGAGGTGTATAATACACGGTTTTTCGGGAATCCAGGGTCCCCAAACAAAATTCTCCAGAAATCACTTAGAAAGTTCATCGGGTCAGATAAAGCGGTCACGCAAAATTTGAGTACCAACGGAAGACATTTGGGGGTCCCAGTATGCCATAAACCAGCATTCGTCGAACCTCGGATAATCGTGAAAAATGTTTTAATGCTCGTTATTTGAGGCTGAAATCGAATAGGTTAATTCCTGAAATGAGCTCGGACGCGTGATTGAAAAACCGGGAGAAAAAGAAACAGTGGTCTGCACGACCTCCCGAACGGGTCAAATTGAAGTGTATATACACGGTTTTTCGGGATTCCGTGGTCCGGAAGAAAAGTCTCCGGAAATCACTTAAAAAGTTTCTCAGGTCAGATAAAGCGGCCACGCAAAATTTGAGTACCAACGGAAGACATTTGGGGGTGCCGGTATGCCATAAACCAGCATTCGTCGAACCTCGGATAATCGTGAAAAATGTTTTAATGCTCGTTATTTGAGGCTGAAATCGAATAGGTTAATTTCTGAAATGAGCTCGAACGCGTGATTGAAAAACCGGGAGAAAAAGATACAGGGTCCTGTACGACCTCCCGAACGGTTCAAATTGAAGTGTATAATACACGGTTTTTCGGGATTCCAGGGTCCCAGAACAAAATTTTCCGGAAATCACATAGAAATTCCTCGGGCCAGATAAAGCGGACACGCAAAATTTGATTACCAACGGAAGACATTTGGGGGTGCCGGTATGCCATAAACCAAAGATTCGTCGAACCCTGATAATCGTGAAAATGGATTAATGCTCGTTATTTGAGGTCGAAATCGAATAGGTTAATTTCGAAATGAGCTCGGACGCGTGATTGAAAACCGGAGAAAAAGAAACAGGGTCCTGTACGACCCCCCGAACGGCTCAAATTGAAGTGTATAATACACGGTTTTTCGGGATTCCAGGGTCCCGGAACAAATTTCTCCGGAAATCACATATAAAGTTCCCCGGGTCAGAAAAAGCGGCCACGCAAAATTTGAGTACCAACGGAAGACATTTGGGGGTCACGGTATGCCATATACCAGCATTCGTCGAGCCTCGGATAACCGTGAAAAATGTATAAATGCTCGTTATTTGAGGCTGAAATCGAATAGGTTAATTCCTGAAATGAGCTCGGACGCGTGATTGAAAAACCGGGAGAAAAAGAAACAGGGTCCTGTACGACCTCCCGAACGGCTCAAAATGAAGTGTATAATACACGGTTTTTCGGGATTCTAGGGTCCCGGAACAAAATTCCCCGGAAATCATATAGAAAGTTCCTCGGGTCAGATAAAGCGGCCACGCAAAAATTTTAGTACCAACGGAAGACATTTGGAGGTCCCGTTATGCCATCAACCAGCATTGGTCGAGACTCGGATAATCGTGAAAAATGTGTTAATGCTCGTTATTTGAGGCTGAAATCGAATAGGTTAATTTCTGAAATGAGCTCGAACGCGTGATTAAAAAACTCGGGAGAAAAAGTAACAGGGTCCGGTACGACCTCCCGAACGGCTCAAATTGAGGTGTATAATACACGGTTTTTCGGGAATCCAGGGTCCCCGAACAAAATTCTCCGGAAATCACATAGAAAGTTCATCGGGTCAGATAAAGCGGTCACGCAAAATTTGAGTACCAACGGAAGACATTTGGGGGTCCCGGTATGCCATAAACCAGCATTCGTCGAAACTCGGACAATCGTGAAAATGTTTTCATGCTCGTTATTTGAGGTCTGAAATCGAATAGGTTAATTCTGAAATGAGCTCGGACGCGTGATTGAAAAATAGGGAGAAAAAGAAACAGGCCCTGCGACCTCCCGAATTGCTCAAATTGAAGTGTATAATACACGGTTTTTCGGGATTCTAGGGTCCCGGAAGAAAAGTCTCCGGAAATCACTTAAAAAGTTCCCCGGGTCAGATAAAGCGGCCACGCAAAATTTGAGGACCAATGGAAGACATTTGGGGTTGCTTGTATGCCATAAACCAAAGATTCGTCGAACCTCGGATAATCGTGAAGAATGTTTTAATGCTCGTTATTTGAGGCTGAAATCGAATAGGTTAATTTCTGAAATGAGCTCGGACGCGTGATTGAAAAACCGGGAGAAAAAGAAACAGGGTCCTGTACCACCTCCCGAACGGGTCAAATTGAAGTGTATAATACACGGTTTTTCGGGATTCCAGGGTCCCGGAACAAATTTCTCCGGAAATCACATAGAAAGTTCCTCGGGTCAGAAAAAGCGGCCACGCAAAATTTGAGTACCAACGGAAGACATTTGGGGTTGCCGGTATGCCATATACCAAAGATTCGTCGAGCCTCGGATAATCGTGAAAATGTATTAATGCTCGTTATTTGAGGTGAAATCGAGTAGGTTAATTCTGAAATGAGCTCGGACGCGTGATTGAAAAACCGTGAGAAAAAGAAACAGGGCCCTGTACGACCTCCCGAACTGCTCAAATTGAAGTGTATAATACACGGTTTTTCGGGATTCCAGGGACCCGAAACAAATTTCTCCGGAAATCACATAGAAAGTTCCTCGGGTCAGAAAAAGCGGCCACGCAAAAATTTTAGTACCAACGGAAGACATTTGGAGGTCCCGTTATGCCATAAACCAGCATTGGTCGAGCTTTGGATAATCGTGAAAAATGTATTAATGCTCGTTATTTGAGGCTGAAATCGAATAGGTTAATTCCTGAAATGAGCTCGGACGCGTGATTGAAAAACCGTGAGAAAAAGAAACAGGGCCCTGTACGACCTCCCGAACTGCTCAAATTGAAGTGTATAATACACGGTTTTTCGTGATTCCAGGGTCCCGGAACAAAATTCCCCGGAAATCATATAGAAAGTTCCTCGGGTCAGATAAAGCGACCACGCAAAATTTGAGTACCAATGGAAGACATTTGGAGGTCCCCATAAACCAGCATTCGTCGAGACTCGGATAATCGTGAAAAATGTTTTAATGCTCGTTATTTGAGGCTGAAATCGAATAGGTTAATTTCTGAAATGAGCTCGAACGCGTGATAAAAAACCCGAGAGAAAAAGAAACAGGGTCCGGTACAACCTCCCGAACGGCTCAAATTGAGGTGTATAATACACGGTTTTTCGGGAATCCAGGGTCCCCAAACAAAATTCTCCAGAAATCACTTAGAAAGTTCATCGGGTCAGATAAAGCGGTCACGCAAAATTTGAGTACCAACGGAAGACATTTGGGGTCCCAAAGATGCCATAAACCAAAGATTCGTCGAACCTCGGATAATCGTGAAAAATGTTTTAATGCTCGTTATTTGAGGTTGAAATCGAATAGGTTAATTTCTGAAATGAGCTCGAACGCGTGATTGAAAAACCGGGAGTAAAAGAAACAGGGTCCTGTACGACCTCCCGAACGGGTCAAATTGAAGTGTATATACACGGTTTTTCGGGATTCCAGGGTCCCGGAAGAAAAGTCTCCGGAAATCACTTAAAAAGTTTCTCAGGTCAGATAAAGCGGCCACGCAAAATTTGAGTACCAACGGAAGACATTTGGGGGTGCCGGTATGCCATAAACCAGCATTCGTCGAACCTCGGATAATCGTGAAAAATGTATTAATGCTCGTTATTTGAGGCTGAAATCGAATAGGTTAATTTCTGAAATGAGCTCGGACGCGTGATTGAAAAACCGGGAGAAAAAGATACAGGGTCCTGTACGACCTCCCGAACGGTTCAAATTGAAGTGTATAATACACGGTTTTTCGGGATTCCAGGGTCCCAGAACAAAATTTTCCGGAAATCACATAGAAATTCCTCGGGCCAGATAAAGCGGACACGCAAAATTTGATTACCAACGGAAGACATTTGGGGGTGCCGGTATGCCATAAACCAAGATTCGTCGAACCTGATAATCGTGAAAATGGATTAATGCTCGTTATTTGAGGTCGAAATCGAATAGGTTAATTTCGAAATGAGCTCGGACGCGTGATTGAAAAACCGGGAGAAAAGAAACAGGTCCTGCACGACCCCGAACGGCTCAAATTGAAGTGTATAATACACGGTTTTTCGGGATTCCAGGGTCCCGGAACAAATTTCTTCGGAAATCACATAGAAATTCCTCGGGCCAGATAAAGCGGCCACGCAAAATTTGAGTACCAACGGAAGACATTTGGGGGTCACGGTATGCCATATACCAGCATTCGTCGAGCCTCTGAGCAACCGTGAAAATGTATAAATGCTCGTTATTTGAGGTGAAATCGAATAGGTTAATTCCTGAAATGAGCTCGGACGCGTGATTGAAAAACCGGGAGAAAAAGAAACAGGTCTGCATCGACCTCCCGAACGGCTCAAATTGAAGTGTATAATACACGGTTTTCGGGATTCTAGGGTCCGGAACAAAATTCCCGGAAATCATATAGAAAGTTCCTCGGGTCGATAAAGCGCCACGCAAAAATTTTAGTACCAACGGAAGACATTTGGAGGTCCCGTTATGCCATCAACCAAAGATTGGTCGAGACTCGGATAATCGTGAAAATGTGTTAATGCTCGTTATTTGAGGCTGAAATCGAATAGGTTAATTTCTGAAATGAGCTCGAACGCGTGATTAAAAAACTCGGGAGAAAAAGTACTTGGTCCGCACGACCTCCCGAACGGCTCAAATTGAGGTGTATAATACACGGTTTTTCGGGAATCCAGGGTCCCCGAACAAAATTCTCCGGAAATCACATAGAAAGTTCATCGGGTCAGATAAAGCGGTCACGCAAAATTTGAGTACCAACGGAAGACATTTGGGGTCCCGTGATGCCATAAACCAAACATTCGTCGAAACTCGGACAATCGTGAAAAATGTTTTCATGCTCGTTATTTGAGGCTGAAATCGAATAGGTTAATTCCTGAAATGAGCTCGGACGCGTGATTGAAAAATCGTGAGAAAAAGAAACAGGCCCTGCACGACCTCCCGAATTGCTCAAATTGAAGTGTATAATACACGGTTTTCGGGATTCTAGGGTCCCGGAAGAAAAGTCTCCGGAAATCACTTAAAAAGTTCCCGGGTCGATAAAGCGGCCACGCAAAATTTGAGGACCAATGGAAGACATTTGGGGTTGCAGTATGCCATAAACCAAAGATTCGTCGAACCCTCGGATAATCGTGAAGAATGTTTTAATGCTCGTTATTTGAGGCTGAAATCGAATAGGTTAATTTCTGGAAATGAGCTCGACGCGTGATTGAAAAACCGGGAGAAAAAGAAACAGGTCCCGTACCACCTCCCGAACGGGTCAAATTGAAGTGTATAATACACGGTTTTTTGGGATTCCGGGGTCCCGGAACAAATTTCTCCGGAAATCACATAGAAAGTTCCTCGGTCGAAAAAGCGGCCACGCAAAATTTGAGTACCAACGGAAGACATTTGGGGGTCCCGGTATGCCATATACCAAAGATTCGTCGAGCCTCGGATAATCGTGAAAAATGTATTAATGCTCGTTATTTGAGGTCGAAATCGAGTAGGTTAATTCTGAAATGAGCTCGGACGCGTGATTGAAAAACAGGGAGAAAAAGAAACAGGCCCTGCATACGACCTCCCGAATCGCTCAAATTGAAGTGTATAATACACGGTTTTCGGGATTCGTGGACCAAACAAATTTCTCCTAAATCACATAGAAAGTTCCTCGGTCGAAAAAGCGCCACGCAAAAAATTTTAGTACCAACGGAAGACATTTGGAGGTCCCGTTATGCCATAAACCAGCATTGGTCGAGCTTTGGATAATCGTGAAAAATGTATTAATGCTCGTTATTTGAGGTTGAAATCGAATAGGTTAATTCATGAAATGAGCTCGGACGCGTGATTGAAAAACAGGGAGAAAAAGAAACAGGCCCTGCACGACCTCCCGAATCGCTCAAATTGAAGTGTATAATACACGGTTTTTCGTGATTCGTGGTCCCGGAACAAAATTCCCGGAAATCATATAGAAAGTTCCTCGGGTCAGATAAAGCGACCACGCAAAATTTGAGTACCAATGGAAGACATTTGGAGGTCCCCATAAACCAGCATTCGTCGAGACTCGGATAATCGTGAAAAATGTTTTAATGCTCGTTATTTGAGGCTGAAATCGAATAGGTTAATTTCTGAAATGAGCTCGAACGCGTGATAAAAAACCCGAGAGAAAAAGAAACAGGGTCCGGTACAACCTCCCGAACGGCTCAAATTGAGGTGTATAATACACGGTTTTTCGGGAATCCAGGGTCCCCAAACAAAATTCTCGTAAATCACTTAGAAAGTTCATCGGGTCGATAAAGCGGTCACGCAAAATTTGAGTACCAACGGAAGACATTTGGGGTCCAAAGTATGCCATAAACCAAAGATTCGTCGAACCCGGATAATCGTGAAAAATGTTTTAATGCTCGTTATTTGAGGCTGAAATCGAATAGGTTAATTCCTGAAATGAGCTCGGACGCGTGATTGAAAAACCGGGAGTAAAAGAAACAGGGTCCTGTACGACCTCCCGAACGGGTCAAATTGAAGTGTATATACACGGTTTTGGGATTCGTGGTCCCGGAAGAAAAGTCTCCGAAATCACTTAAAAAGTTTCTCGTGTCGATAAAGCGGCCACGCAAAATTTGAGTACCAACGGAAGACATTTGGGGGTGCCGGTATGCCATAAACCAAAATTCGTCGAACCTCGGATAATCGTGAAAAATGTATTAATACTCGTTATTTGAGGTTGAAATCGAATAGGTTAATTTCGAAATGAGCTCGAACGCGTGATTGAAAAACCGGGAGAAAAAGATACAGTCTGTCCGACCTCCCGAACAGTTCAAATTGAAGTGTATAATACACGGTTTTTCGGGATTCGTGGTCCCGAACAAAATTTTCCGGAAATCACATAGAAATTCCTCGGGCCAGATAAAGCGGACACGCAAAATTTGATTACCAACGGAAGACATTTGGGGGTGCCGGTATGCCATAAACCAGCATTCGTCGAACCTCGGATAATCGTGAAAAATGGATTAATGCTCGTTATTTGAGGCTGAAATCGAATAGGTTAATTTCTGAAATGAGCTCGGACGCGTGATTGAAAAACCGGAGAAAAAGAAAGTGGTCCTGTCGACCCGAACGGCTCAAATTGAAGTGTATAATACACGGTTTTTTGGGATTCCGGGGTCCCGGAACAAATTTCTCCGGAAATCACATAGAAAGTTCCTGTCGAAAAAGCGGCCACGCAAAATTTGAGTACCAACGGAAGACATTTGGGAGTATAGGTATGCCATAAACCGACATTCGCCGAACTTCAGATAATCGTGAAAAATGTATTAATGCTCGTTATTTGAGGTTGAAATCGAATAGGTTAATTCCTGAAATGAGCTCGGACGCGTGATTGAAAAACCGTGAGAAAACGAAACAGGGCCTTGTACGACCTCCCGAACTGCTCAAATTGAAGTGTATAATACACGGTTTTTCGGGATTCTAGGGTCCTGAACAAAATTCCCGAAATCATATAGAAAGTTCGGGTCGATAAAGCGGCCACGCAAAAATTTTAGTACCAACGGAAGACATTTGGAGGTCCCGTTATGCCATCAACCAGCATTCGTCGAGACTCGGATAATCGTGAAAAATGTGTTAAAGCTCGTTATTTGAGGCTGAAATCGAATAGGTTAATTTCGAAATGAGCTCGAACGCGTGATTAAAAACTCGGGAGAAAAAGTAACAGTGGTCCCAGACGACCTCCCGAACGGCTCAAATTGAGGTGTATAATACACGGTTTTTCGGGAATCCAGGGTCCCCGAACAAAATTCTCCGGAAATCACATAGAAAGTTCATCGGGTCAGATAAAGCGGTCACGCAAAATTTGAGTACCAACGGAAGACATTTGGGGTCCCAGATGCCATAAACCAAAGATTCGTCGAAACTCGGACAATCGTGAAAATGTTTTCATGCTCGTTATTTGAGGTGAAATCGAATAGGTTAATTCTGAAATGAGCTCGGACGCGTGATTGAAAAATCGTGAGAAAAAGAAACAGGGCCCTGTACGACCTCCCGAATTGCTCAAATTGAAGTGTATAATACACGGTTTTTCGGGATTCTAGGTCCCGGAAGAAAAGTCTCGGAAATCACTTAAAAAGTTCACCGGGTCGATAAAGCGGCCACGCAAAATTTGAGGACCAATGGAAGACATTTGGGGTTGCCGGTATGCCATAAACCAAAGATTCGTCGAACCTCTGATAATCGTGAAGAATGTTTTAATGATCGTTATTTGAGGCTGAAATCGAATAGGTTAATTTTCAAATGAGCTCGACGCGTGATTGAAAAACCGGGAGAAAAAGAAACAGGTCTGACGACCTCCCGAACGGGTCAAATTGAAGTGTATAATACACGGTTTTTCGGGATTCCAGGGTCCCGGAACAAATTTCTCCGGAAATCACATAGAAAGTTCCTCGGTCGAAAAAGCGGCCACACAAAATTTGAGTACCAACGGAAGACATTTGGGGTGCCGGTATGCCATATACCAAAGATTCGTCGAGCCTCGGATAATCGTGAAAAATGTATTAATGCTCGTTATTTGAGGCTGAAATCGAGTAGGTTAATTCCTGAAATGAGCTCGGACGCGTGATTGAAAAACCGTGAGAAAAAGAAACAGGCCCTGCATTTACCTCCCGAATCGCTCAAATTGAAGTGTATAATACACGGTTTTTCGGGATTCCGGGGACCCAAACAAATTTCTCCGGAAATCACATAGAAAGTTCCTCGGGTCGAAAAAGCGCCACGCAAAATTTGAGTACCAACGGAAGACATTTGGGGTGCCGGTATGCCATATACCAAAGATTCGTCGAGCCTCGGATAATCGTGAAAATGTATTAATGCTCGTTATTTGAGGTCAAATCGAGTAGGTTAATTCCTGAAATGAGCTCGGACGCGTGATTGAAAAACCATGAGAAAAAGAAACAGGGCCCTGTACGACCTCCCGAACTGCTCAAATTAAAGTGTATAATACACGGTTTTTCGGGATTCTAGGGTCCCGGAACAAAATTCCCCGGAAATCACATAGAAAGTTCTCGGGTCAGATAAAGCGAAAATTTGAGTACCAACGGAAGACATTTGGGGTCCTTGATGCCATCAACCAAAGATTCGTCGAGTCTCGAATAATCGTGAAAAATATAATAATGCTCGTTATTTGAGGTCGAAATCGAATAGGTTAATTCTGAAATGAGCTCGGACGCGTGATTGAAAAACAGGGAGAAACAGTAAACAGTGGTCCTGTACGACCTCCCGAACGGGTCAAATTGAAGTGTATAATACACGGCCGGGATTCCAGGGTCCCAGAACAAAATTTTCCGGAAATCACATAGAAATTCCTCGTGCTAGATAAAGCGGCCTCGCAAAATTTGATTACCAACGGAAGACATTTGGGAGTCCCGGTATGCCATAAACCAGCATTCGTCGAACTTCGGATAATTGTGAAAAATGTATTAATGCTCGTTATTTGAGGCTGAAATCGAATAGGTTAATTCCTGAAATGAGCTCGGACGCGTGATTGAAAAACCGTGAGAAAAAGAAACAGGCCCTGCATACGACCTACCGAATCGCTTTCAAATTGAAGTGTATAATACACGGTTTTTCGCCGGGATTCTAGGTCCCTGAACAAAATCCCCGGAAATCATATAGAAAGTTCCTCAAGTCGATAAACCGCCACGCAAAATTTGACTACCAACGGAAGACATTTGGGGTGCGGTATGCCATAAACCAACATTCGTCGAACCACGGATAATCGTGAAAAATGTTTTAATGCTCGTTATTTGAGGCTGAAATCGAATAGATTAATTTCTGAAATGAGCTCGGGCGCGTGATTAAAAAACTGGGAGAAAAAGAAACAGGGTCCTGTACGACCTCCCGAACGGGTCAAATTGAAGTGTATAATACACGATTTTTCGGGATTCCAGTGTCCCAGAACAAAATTTTTCGGAAATCACATAGAAATTCCTCTGGCCAGATAAAGCGGCCACGCAAAATTTGAGTACCAACGGAAGACATTTGGGGGTCCCGGTATGTTATAAACCAGCATTCGTCGAGCTTCGGATAATCGTGAAAAAATTATTAATGCTCGTTATTTGAGGCTGTAATCGAATAGGTTAATTTGGAAATGAGCTCGGACGCGTGATTAAAAAACCCGAGAGAAAGAGAAACAGGGTCCGGTACGACCTCCCGAACGGCTCAAATTGAGGTGTAAAATACACGGTTTTTCGGGAATCCAGGGTCCCCGAACAAAATTCTCCGGAAATCACATTAAAAATTCATCGGGTCAGATAAAGCGGTCACGCAAAATTTAAGTACCAACGGAAGACATTTGGGGGTCCCGGTATGCCATAAACAAGCATTCGTCGAACCTCGGATAATCGTGAAAAATGTATTAATGCTCGTTATTTGAGGCTGTAATCGAATAGGTTAATTTGGAAATGAGCTCGGACGCGTGATTAAAAAACCCGAGAGAAAGAGAAACAGGGTCCGGTACGACCTCCCGAACGGCTCAAATTGAGGTGTAAAATACACGGTTTTTCGGGAATCCAGGGTCCCCGAACAAAATTCTCCGGAAATCACATTAAAAATTCATCGGGTCAGATAAAGCGGTCACGCAAAATTTAAGTACCAACGGAAGACATTTGGGGGTCCCGGTATGCCATAAACCAGCATTCGTCGAACCTCGGATAATCGTGAAAAAATGTTTTAATGCTCGTTATTTGAGGCTGAAATCGAATAGGTTAATTCCTAAAATGAGCTCGGACGCGTGATTGAAAAACCGTGAGAAAAAGAAACAGGGCCCTGTACGACCTCCAGAACTGCTCAAATTGAAGTGTATAATACACGGTTTTTCGGGATTCTAGGGTCCCGGAACAAAATTCCTCGGAAATCATATAGAAAGTTCCTCGGGTCAGATAAAGCGGCCACGCAAAATTTGAGTACCAACGGATGACATTTGGAGAGCCCGGTATGCCATAAACCTGTATTCGTCGAGACTCGGATAATCGTGAAAAATGTATTAATGCTCGTTATTTGAGGCTGAAATCGAATAGGTTAATTTCTGAAATGAGCTCGAACGCGTGATTAAAAAACCCGGGAGAAAAAGAAACAGGTCCGGTACGACCTCCCGATCGGCTCAAATTGAGGTGTATAATACACGGTTTTTCGGGAATCCAGGGTCCCCGAACAAAATTCTCCAGAAATCACATAGAAAGTTCATCGGGTCAGATAAAGCGGTCACGCAAAATTTGAGTGCCAACGGAAGACATTTGGGGGTTCCGGTATGCCATAAGCCAGCATTCGTCGAACCTCGAATAATCGTGAAAAATGTTTTAATGCTCGTTATTTGAGGCTGAAATCGAATAGGTTAATTCCTGAAATGAGCTCGGACGCGTGATTGAAAAACGGGGAGAAAAAGAAACTGGGTCCTGTACGACCTCCCGAACCGGTCAAATTGAAGTGTATATACACGGTTTTTTGGGATTCCAGGGTCCCGAAAGAAAAGTCTCCGGAAATCACTTAAAAAGCTCCTCGGGTCAGATAAAGCGGCCACGCAAAATTTAAGTACCAACGGAAGACATTTGGGGGTGCCGGTATGCCATAAACCAGCATTCGTCGAGCTTCGGATAATCGTGAAAAATGTATTAATGCTCGTTATTTGAGGCTGAAATCGAATAGGTTAATTCCTGAAACGAGCTCGGACGCGTGATTGAAAAACCGTGAGAAAAAGAAACAGGGCCCTGTACGACATCCCGAACTGCTCAAATTGAAGTGTATATACACGGTTTTTCGGGATTCTAGGGTCCCGTAACAAAATTCCCCGGAAATCATATAGAAAGTTCCTCGGGTCAGATAAAGCGGCCACGCAAAATTTGAGTACCAACGGAAGACATTTGGAGGTCCCGGTATGCCATAAACCAGCATTCGTCGAGATCGGATAATCGTGAAAAATGTATTAATGCTCGTTATTTGAGGCAGAAATCAAATAGGTTAATTTTCGAAATGAGCTCAACGCGTGATTAAAAAACCCAGGAGAAAAAGAAACAGGGTCCGGTACGACCTCCCGAACGGCTCAAATTGAGGTGTATAATACACGGTTTTTCAAAAATGCAGGGTCCCCGAACAAAATTCTCCGGAAATCACATAGAAAGTTCATCGGGTCAGATAAAGCGGTCACGCAAAATTTGAGTACCAACGAAAGACATTTGGGGGTCCCGGTATGCCATAAACCAGCATTCGTCGAATGTCGGATAATTGTGAAAAATGTTTTAATGCTCGTTATTTGAGGCTGAAATCGAATAGGTTAATTCCTGAAATGAGCTCGGACGCGTGATTGAAAAACCGGGAGAAAAAGAAACAGGGTCCAGTACGACCTCCCGAACGGGTCAAATTGAAGTGTATAATACACGGTTTTTCGGGATTCCAGGGTCCCAGAACAAAATTTTCCGGAAATCACATAAAAATTCCTCGGGCTAGATAAAGCGGCCACGCAAAATTTGAGTACCAACGGAAGACATTTGGGGGTCCCGGTATGCCATAAACCAGCATTCGTCGAGCTTCGGATAATCGTGAAAAATGTATTAATGCTCGTTATTTGAGGCTGAAATCGAATAGGTTAATTTCTGAAATGAGCTCGGACGCGTGATTGAAAAACCGTGAGAAAAAGGGCCCTGTACGACCTACCGAACTGCTCAAATTGAAGTGTATAATACACGGTTTTTCGGGATTCTATGGTCCCGGAACAAAATTCCCCGGAAATCATATAGAAAGTTCCTCGGGTCAGATGAAGCGGCCACGCAAAATTTGAGTACCAACGGAAGACATTTGGAGGTCCCGGTATGCCATAAACCAGCATTCGTCGAGACTCGGATAATCGTGAAAAATGTATTAATGCTCGTTATTTGAGGCTGAAATCGAATAGGTTAATTTGTGAAATGAGCTCGAACGCGTGATTAAAAAACCCAGGAGAAAAAGAAACAGGGTCCGGTACGACATCCCGAACGGCTCAAATTGAGGTGTATAATACACGGTTTTTCGGGAATCCAGGTCCCCGAACAAAATTCTCCGGAAATCACATAGAAAGTTCATCGGGTCAGATAAAGCGGTCACGCAAAATTTGAGTACCAACGAAAGACATTTGGGGGTCCCGGTATGCCATAAACCAGAATTCGTCGAACGTCGGATAATTGTGAAAATGTTTTAATGCTCGTTATTTGAGGCTGAAATCGAATAGGTTAATTCCTGAAATGAGCTCGGACGCGTGATTGAAAACCAGTAGAAAAAGAAACAGGGTCCTGTACGACCTCCCGAACGGGTCAAATTGAAGTGTATAATACACGGTTTTTCGGGATTCTAGGGTCCCAGAACAAAATTTTCCGGAAATCACATAGAAATTCCTCGGGCTAGATAAAGCGGCCACGCAAAATTTGACTACCAACGGAAGACATTTGGGGGTCCCGGTATGCCATAAACCAGCATTCGTCGAACCACGGATAATCGTGAAAAATGTTTTAATGCTCGTTATTTGAGGCTGAAATCGAATAGGTTAATTTCTGAAATGAGATCGGACGCGTGATTAAAAAACCGGGAGAAAAAGAAACAGTGGTCCTGTACGACCTCGAACGGGTCAAATCAAGTGTATAATACACGATTTTTCGGGATTCCGTGGTCCCGAACAAAAATTTTCTGAAATCACATAGAAATTCCTCGGGCCAGATAAAGCGGCCACGCAAAATTTGAGTACCAACGGAAGACATTTGGAGGTGCCGGTATGCCATAAACCAGCATTGTCGAACCTCAGATAATCGTGAAAATTTTATTAATGCTCGTTATTTGAAGCTGAAATCGAATAGGTTAATTATTGAAATGACCTCGGACGCGTGATTGAAAAACCGGAAGAAAAAGAAACAGGTCCCGACCTCCCGAACGGCTCAAATTTGAAGTGTATAATACATGGTTTTTCGGGATTCCAGGGTCCCGAAACAAAATTCTCCGGAAATCACATAGAAAGCTCCTCGGGTCAGATAAAGTGGCCACGCAAAATTTGAGTACAAACGGAAGACATTTGGGGGTCCCGGTATGCCATAAACCAAAGATTCGTCGAGCCTCGGATAATCGTGAAAATGTATCAATGCTCGTGATTTGAGGTCGCAATCGAATAGGTTAATTCTGAAATGAGCTCGACGCGTGATTAAAAACCTGAAGAAAACGAAACAGGGTCCTGTACGACCTCCCGAACGGCTCAAATTGAAGTGTATAATACACGGTTTTTCGGGATTCCAGGGTCTTGGAACAAAATTCTCCGGAAATCACATAGATAGTTCCTCGGGTCAGATAAAGCGGCCACGCAAAATTTGAATACCAACGGAAGACATTTGGGGTCCGTAATGCCATATACCAAGATTCGTCGTGCCTCGGATAATCGTGAAAATGTATTAATGCTCGTTATTTGAGGTTGAATCGAATAGGTTAATTCTGAAATGAGCTCGGACGCATGACCGAAAAAAACCGGGAGAAAAAGAAACAGTGGTCCCGCACGACCTCCCGAACGGCTCAAATTGAGGTGTATGATACACGGCCGGGATTCCGTGGTCCCGGAAAAAAACTCTCCGGAAATCACATTGAAAGTTCATCGGGTCAGATAAAGCGGCCACGCAAAATTTGAGTACCAACGGAAGACATTTGGAGGTGTCGGTATGCCATAAACCAGCATTGTCGAACCTCATATAATCGTGAAAAATGTATTAATGCTCGTTATTTGAGGCTGAAATCGAATAGGTTAATTTCTGAAATGAGCTCGGACGCGTGATTGAAAAACCGGGAGAAAAAGAAACAGGGTCCTGTACGACCCCCCGAACGGCTCAAATTGAAGTGTATAATACACGGTTTTTCGGGATTCCAGGGTCCCGGAACAAATTTCTCCGGAAATCACATAGAAAGTTCCCCGGGTCAGAAAAAGCGGCCACGCAAAATTTGAGTACCAACGGAAGACATTTGGGAGTATAGGTATGCCATAAACCGACATTCGCCGAACTTCAGATAATCGTGAAAAATGTATTAATGCTCGTTATTTGAGGTTGAAATCGAATAGGTTAATTCCTGAAATGAGCTCGGACGCGTGATTGAAAAACCGTGAGAAAAAGAAACAGGGCCTTGTACGACCTCCCGAACTGCTCAAATTGAAGTGTATAATACACGGTTTTTCGGGATTCTAGGGTCCCGGAACAAAATTCCCCGGAAATCATATAGAAAGTTCCTCGGGTCAGATAAAGCGGCCACGCAAAAATTTTAGTACCAACGGAAGACATTTGGAGGTCCCGTTATGCCATAAACCAGCATTCGTCGAGACTCGGATAATCGTGAAAAATGTATTAATGCTCGTTATTTGAGGCTGAAATCGAATAGGTTAATTTCTGAAATGAGCTCAACGCGTGATTAAAAACTCGGGAGAAAAAGTAACAGGGTCCGGTACGACCTCCCGAACGGCTCAAATTGAGGTGTATAATACACGGTTTTTCGGGAATCCAGGGTCCCCGAACAAAATTATCCGGAAATCACATAGAAAGTTCATCGGGTCAGATAAAGCGTTCACGCAAAATTTGAGTACCAACGGAAGACATTTGGGGGTCCCGGTATGCCATAAACCAGCATTCGTCGAAACTCGGATAATCGTGAAAAATGTTTTCATGCTCGTTATTTGAGGCTGAAATCGAATAGGTTAATTCCTGAAATGAGCTCGGACGCGTGATTGAAAAATCGTGAGAAAAAGAAACAGGGCCCTGTACGACCTCCCGAATTGCTCAAATTGAAGTGTATAATACACGGTTTTTCGGGATTCTAGGGTCCCGGAAGAAAAGTCTCCGTAAATCACTTAAAAAGTTCCCCGGGTCAGATAAAGCGGCCACGCAAAATTTGAGGACCATTGGAAGACATTTGGGGTTGCCGGTATGCCATAAACAAGCATTCGTCGAACCTCGGATAATCGTGAAAAATGTTTTAATGCTCGTTATTTGAGGCTGAAATCGAATAGGTTAATTTCTGAAATGAGCTCGGACGCGTGATTGAAAAACCGGGAGAAAAAGAAACAGGGTCCTGTACGACCTCCCGAACGGGTCAAATTGAAGTGTATATATAATACACGGTTTTTCGGGATTCCAGGGTCCCTAACAAATTTCTCGGAAATCACATAGAAAGTTCTCGGGTCGAAAAAGCGGCCACGCAAAATTTGAGTACCAACGGAAGACATTTGGGAGTATAGGTATGCCATAAACCGACATTCGCCGAACTTCAGATAATCGTGAAAAATGTATTAATGCTCGTTATTTGAGGCTGAAATCGAATAGGTTAATTTCTGAAATGAGATCGGACGCGTGATTAAAAAACCGGGAGAAAAAGAAACAGGGTCCTGTACGACCTCCCGAACGGGTCAAATTGAAGTGTATAATACACGATTTTTCGGGATTCCGGGGTCCCGAACAAAATTTTTCGGAAATCACATAGAAATTCCTCGGGCCAGATAAAGCGGCCACGCAAAATTTGAGTACCAACGGAAGACATTTGGAGGTGTCGGTATGCCATAAACCAAAGATTGACGAACCTCGGATAATCGTGAAAATGTATTAATGCTCGTTATTTGAGGCTGAAATCGAATAGGTTAATTTCCGAAATAAGCTCGGACGCGTGATTGAAAACCGGGAGAAAAGAAACAGGTCCTGACGACCCCGAACGGCTCAAATTGAAGTGTATAATACACGGTTTTCGGGATTCCGGGGTCCCGAACAAAATTCTCCGGAAATCACATAGAAAGTTCCCCGGTCGAAAAAAGCGCCACGCAAAATTTGAGTACCAACGGAAGACATTTGGGAGTATAGGTATGCCATAAACCGACATTCGCCGAACTTCAGATAATCGTGAAAAATGTATTAATGCTCGTTATTTGATGTTGAAATCGAATAGGTTAATTCCTGAAATGAGCTCGGACGCGTGATTGAAAAACCGTGAGAAAAAGAAACAGGGCCTTGTACGACCTCCCGAACTGCTCAAATTGAAGTGTATAATACACGGTTTTTCGGGATTCTAGGGTCCTGAACAAAATTCCCGGAAATCATATAGAAAGTTCCTCGGGTCGATAAAGCGGCCACGCAAAAATTTTAGTACCAACGGAAGACATTTGGAGGTCCCGTTATGCCATAAACCAGCATTCGTCGAGACTCGGATAATCGTGAAAAATGTATTAATGCTCGTTATTTGAGGCTGAAATCGAATAGGTTAATTTCTGAAATGAGCTCGAACGCGTGATTAAAAAACTCGGGAGAAAAAGTAACAGGGTCCGGTACGACCTCCCGAAAGGCTCAAATTGAGGTGTATAATACACGGTTTTTCGGGAATCCAGGGTCCCCGAACAAAATTCTCCGGAAATCACATAGAAAGTTCATCGGGTCAGATAAAGCGTTCACGCAAAATTTGAGTACCAACGGAAGACATTTGGGGGTCCCGGTATGCCATAAACCAAAGATTCGTCGAAACTCGGATAATCGTGAAAAATGTTTTCATGCTCGTTATTTGAGGCTGAAATCGAATAGGTTAATTCCTGAAATGAGCTCGGACGCGTGATTGAAAAATCGTGAGAAAAAGAAACAAGGCCCTGTACGACCTCCCGAATTGCTCAAATTGAAGTGTATAATACACGGTTTTTCGTGATTCTAGGGTCCCGGAAGAAAAGTCTCCGTAAATCACTTAAAAAGTTCCCCGGGTCAGATAAAGCGGCCACGCAAAATTTGAGGACCAATGGAAGACATTTGGGGTTGCCGGTATGCCATAAACAAGCATTCGTCGAACCTCGGATAATCGTGAAAAATGTTTTAATGCTCGTTATTTGAGGCTGAAATCGAATAGGTTAATTTCTGAAATGAGCTCGGACGCGTGATTGAAAAACCGGGAGAAAAAGAAACAGGGTCCTGTACGACCTCCCGAACGGGTCAAATTGAAGTGTATAATACACGGTTTTTCGGGATTCCAGGGTCCCGGAACAAATTTCTCCGGAAATCACATAGAAAGTTCCTCGGGTCAGAAAAAGCGGCCACGCAAAATTTGAGTACCAACGGAAGACATTTGGGAGTATAGGTATGCCATAAACCGACATTCGCCGAACTTCAGATAATCGTGAAAAATGTATTAATGCTCGTTATTTGAGGCTGAAATCGAATAGGTTAATTTCTGAAATGAGATCGGACGAGTGATTAAAAAACCGGGAGAAAAAGAAACAGGGTCCTGTACGACCTCCCGAACGGGTCAAATTGAAGTGTATAATACACGATTTTTCGAGATTCCAGGGTCCCAGAACAAAATTTTTCGGAAATCACATAGAAATTCCTCGGGCCAGATAAAGCGGCCACGCAAAATTTGAGTACCAACGGAAGACATTTGGAGGTGCCGGTATGCCATAAACCAAAGATTGTCGAACCTCAGATAATCGTAAAAAATGTATTAATGCTCGTTATTTGAGGCTGAAATCGAATAGGTTAATTTCTAAAATGAGCTCAGACGCGTGATTGATTAATCGGGAGAAAAAGAAACGGGGTCCTGTACGACCTCTCGAACGGCTCAAATTGAAGTGTAATTTACACGGTTTTTCGGGATTCGAAGGTTCCGGAACAAAATTCTCCGGAAATCACATAGAAAGTTCCTCAGGTCAGATAAAGCGGTCACACAAAATTTGAGTACCAACGGAAGACATTTGGAGGTCCCGGTATGCCATAAACCAGCATTCGTCGAGCCTCGGATAATCGTGAAAATTTTATTAATGCTCGTTATTTTAAGCTGAAATCGAATAGGTTAATTATTGAAATGACCTCGGACGCGTGATTGAAAAACCGGAAGAAAAAGAAACAGGGTCCTGTACGACCTCCCGAACGGCTCAAATTTGAAGTGTATAATACATGGTTTTTCGGGATTCCAGGGTCCCGAAACAAAATTCTCCGAAAATCACATAGAAAGCTCCTCGGGTCAGATAAAGAGGCCACGCAAAATTTGAGTACAAACGGAAGACATTTGGGGGTCCCGGTATGCCATAAACCAGCATTCGTCGAGCCTCGGATAATCGTGAAAAATGTATCAATGCTCGTTATTTGAGGCTGCAATCGAATAGGTTAATTCCTGAAATGAGCTCAGACGCGTGATTAAAAAACCGGAAGAAAACGAAACAGGGTCCTGTACGACCTCCCGAACGGCTCAAATTGAAGTGTATAATACACGGTTTTTCGGGATTCTAGGGTCCCGGAAGAAAAGTCTCCGTAAATCACTTAAAAAGTTCCCCGGGTCAGATAAAGCGGCCACGCAAAATTTGAGGACCAATGGAAGACATTTGGGGTTGCCGGTATGCCATAAACAAGCATTCGTCGAACCTCGGATAATCGTGAAAACTGTTTTAATGCTCGTTATTTGAGGCTGAAATCGAATAGGTTAATTTCTGAAATGAGCTCGGACGCGTGATTGAAAAACCGGGAGAAAAAGAAACAAGGTCCTGTACGACCTCCCGAACGGGTCAAATTGAAGTGTATAATAAACGGTTTTTCGGGATTCCAGGGTCCCGGAACAAATTTCTCCGGAAATCACATAGAAAGTTCCTCGGGTCAGAAAAAGCGGCCACGCAAAATTTGAGTACCAACGGAAGACATTTGGGAGTATAGGTATGCCATAAACCGACATTCGCCGAACTTCAGATAATCGTGAAAAATGTATTAATGCTCGTTATTTGAGGCTGAAATCGAATAGGTTAATTTCTGAAATGAGATCGAACGCGTGATTAAAAAACCGGGAGAAAAAGAAACAGGGTCCTGTACGACCTCCCGAACGGGTCAAATTGAAGTGTATAATACACGATTTTTCGAGATTCCAGGGTCCCAGAACAAAATTTTTCGGAAATCACATAGAAATTCCTCGGGCCAGATAAAGCGGCCACGCAAAATTTGAGTACCAACGGAAGACATTTGGAGGTGCCGGTATGCCATAAACCAAAGATTGTCGAACCTCGATAATCGTGAAAATGTATCAATGCTCGTTATTTGAGGCTGCAATCGAATAGGTTAATTCCTGAAATGAGCTCAGACGCGTGATTAAAAAACCGGAAGAAAACGAAACAGGGTCCTGTACGACCTCCCGAACGGCTCAAATTGAAGTGTATAATACACACGGTTTTTCGGGATTCCAGGGTCTTGGAACAAAATTCTCCGGAAATCACATAGATTGTTCCTCGGGTCAGATAAAGCGGCCACGCAAAATTTGAATACCAACGGAAGACATTTGGGGGTCCCGTAATGCCATATACCAGTATTCGTCGTGCCTCGGATAATCGTGAAAAATGTATTAATGCTCGTTATTTGAGGCTGAAATCGAATAGGTTAATTCCTGAAATGAGCTCGGACGCATGACTGAAAAACCGGGAGAAAAAGAAACAGGGTCCGGTACGACCTCCCGAACGGCTCAAATTGAGGTGTATGATACACGGTTTTTCGGGATTCCAGGGTCCCGGAAAAAAACTCTCCGGAAATCACATTGAAAGTTCATCGGGTCAGATAAAGCGGCCACGCAAAATTTGAGTACCAACGGAAGACATTTGGAGGTGTCGGTATGCCATAAACCAGCATTGTCGAACCTCAGATAATCGTGAAAAATGTATTAATGCTCGTTATTTGAGGCTGAAATCGAATAGGTTAATTTCTGAAATGAGCTCGGACGCGTGATTGAAAAACCGGGAGAAAAAAACAGAGGGTCTGCACGACCCCGAACGGCTCAAATTGAAGTGTATAATACACGGTTTTCGGGATTCCGGGTCCCGAACAAATTTCTCCGGAAATCACATAGAAAGTTCCGGGTCGAAAAAGCGGCCACGCAAAATTTGTGTACCAACGGAAGACATTTGGGAGTATAGGTATGCCATAAACCGACATTCGCCGAACTTCAGATAATCGTGAAAAATGTATTAATGCTCGTTATTTGAGGTTGAAATCGAATAGGTTAATTCCTGAAATGAGCTCGGACGCGTGATTGAAAAACCGTGAGAAAAAAAGAAACGGGGCCTTGTACGACCTCCCGAATCGCTCAAATTGAAGTGTATAATACACGGTTTTTCGGGATTCTAGGTCCGGAACAAAATTCCCGGAAATCATATAGAAAGTTCCTCGGGTCGATGAAGCGGCCACGCAAAAATTTTAGTACCAACGGAAGACATTTGGAGGTCCCGTTATTCCATAAACCAGAATTCGTCGAGACTCGGATAATCGTGAAAAATGTATTAATGCTCGTTATTTGAGGCTGAAATCGAATAGGTTAATTTCTGAAATGAGCTCGAACGCGTGATTAAAAAACTCGGGAGAAAAAGTAACAGGGTCCGGTACGACCTCCCGAACGGCTCAAATTGAGGTGTATAATACACGGTTTTTCGGGAATCCAGAGCCCCCGAACAAAATTCTCCGGAAATCACATAGAAAGTTCATCGGGTCAGATAAAGCGTTCACGCAAAATTTGAGTACCAACGGAAGACATTTGGGGGTCCCGGTATGCCATAAACCAAAGATTCGTCGAAACTCGGATAATCGTGAAAAATGTTTTCATGCTCGTTATTTGAGGCTGAAATCGAATAGGTTAATTCCTGAAATGAGCTCGGACGCGTGATTGAAAAATCGTGAGAAAAAGAAACAGGGCCCTGTACGACCTCCCGAATTGCTCAAATTGAAGTGTATAATACACGGTTTTTCGGGATTCTAGGGTCCCGGAAGAAAAGTCTCCGTAAATCACTTAAAAAGTTCCCCGGGTCAGATAAAGCGGCCACGCAAAATTTGAGGACCAATGGAAGACATTTGGGGTTGCCGGTATGCCATAAACAAGCATTCGTCGAACCTCGGATAATCGTGAAAAATGTTTTAATGCTCGTTATTTGAGGCTGAAATCGAATAGGTTAATTTCTGAAATGAGCTCGGACGCGTGATTGAAAAACCGGGAGAAAAAGAAACAGGTCTGTCACGACCTCCCGAACGGGTCAAATTGAAGTGTATAATACACGGTTTTTCGGGATTCCGTGGTCCGGAACAAAATTCTCCGGAAATCACATAGAAAGTTCCTCGGGTCGAATAAAGCGGCCACGCAAAATTTGAGTACCAACGGAAGACATTTGGGAGTATAGGTATGCCATAAACCGACATTCGCCGAACTTCAGATAATCGTGAAAAATGTATTAATGCTCGTTATTTGAGGCTGAAATCGAATAGGTTAATTTCTGAAATGAGATCGGACGCGTGATTAAAAAACCGGGAGAAAAAGAAACAGGGTCCTGTACGACCTCCCGAACGGGTCAAATTGAAGTGTATAATACACGATTTTTCGGGATTCCAGGGTCCCAGAACAAAATTTTTCGGAAATCACATAGAAATTCCTCGGGCCAGATAAAGCGGCCACGCAAAATTTGAGTACCAACGGAAGACATTTGGAGGTGTCGGTATGCCATAAACCAGCATTGTCGAACCTCAGATAATCGTGAAAAATGTATTAATGATCGTTATTTGAGGCTGAAATCGAATAGGTTAATTTCTGAAATGAGCTCGGACGCGTGATTCAAAAACCGGGAGAAAAAGAAACAGGGTCTGCACGACCCCGAACGGCTCAAATTGAAGTGTATAATACACGGTTTTTCGGGATTCCAGGGTCCCGGAACAAATTTCTCCGGAAATCACATAGAAAGTTCCCCGGGTCAGAAAAGGCGGCCACGCAAAATTTGAGTACCAACGGAAGACATTTGGGAGTATAGGTATGCCATAAACCGACATTCGCCGAACTTCAGATAATCGTGAAAAATGTATTAATGCTCGTTATTTGAGGTTGAAATCGAATAGGTTAATTCCTGAAATGAGCTCGGACGCGTGATTGAAAAACCGTGAGAAAAAGAAACAGGGCCTTGTACGACCTCCCGAACTGCTCAAATTGAAGTGTATAATACACGGTTTTTCGGGATTCTAGGTCCGGAACAAAATTCCTGAAATCATATAGAAAGTTCCTCGGGTCGATAAAGCGCCACGCAAAAATTTTAGTACCAACGGAAGACATTTGGAGGTCCCGTTATGCCATAAACCAGCATTCGTCGAGCCTCGGATAATCGTGAAAATTTTATTAATGCTCGTTATTTTAAGCTGAAATCGAATAGGTTAATTATTGAAATGACCTCGGACGCGTGATTGAAAAACCCGGGAGAAAAAGTAACAGGGTCCGGTACGACCTCCCGAAAGGCTCAAATTGAGGTGTATAATACATGGTTTTTCGGGATTCCAGGGTCCCGAAACAAAATTCTCCGAAAATCACATAGAAAGCTCCTCGGGTCAGATAAAGAGGCCACGCAAAATTTGAGTACAAACGGAAGACATTTGGGGGTCCCGGTATGCCATAAACCAAAGATTCGCCGAGCCTCGGATAATCGTGAAAAATGTATCAATGCTCGTTATTTGAGGCTGCAATCGAATAGGTTAATTCCTGAAATGAGCTCAGACGCGTGATTAAAAAACCGGAAGAAAACGAAACAGGGTCCTGTACGACCTCCCGAACGGCTCAAATTGAAGTGTATAATACACGGTTTTTCGGGATTCTAGGGTCCCGGAAGAAAAGTCTCCGTAAATCACTTAAAAAGTTCCCGGGTCGATAAAGCGCCACGCAAAATTTGAGGACCAATGGAAGACATTTGGGGTTGCTTGGTATGCCATAAACAAGCATTCGTCGAACCTCGGATAATCGTGAAAACTGTTTTAATGCTCGTTATTTGAGGCTGAAATCGAATAGGTTAATTTCTGAAATGAGCTCGGACGCGTGATTGAAAAACCGGGAGAAAAAGAAACAAGGTCCTGTACGACCTCCCGAACGGGTCAAATTGAAGTGTATAATAAACGGTTTTTCGGGATTCCAGGGTCCCGGAACAAATTTCTCCGGAAATCACATAGAAAGTTCCTCGGGTCAGAAAAAGCGGCCACGCAAAATTTGAGTACCAACGGAAGACATTTGGGAGTATAGGTATGCCATAAACCGACATTCGCCGAACTTCAGATAATCGTGAAAAATGTATTAATGCTCGTTATTTGAGGCTGAAATCGAATAGGTTAATTTCTGAAATGAGATCGGACGCGTGATTAAAAAACCGGGAGAAAAAGAAACAGGGTCCTGTACGACCTCCCGAACGGGTCAAATTGAAGTGTATAATACACGATTTTTCGAGATTCCAGGGTCCCAGAACAAAATTTTTCGGAAATCACATAGAAATTCCTCGGGCCAGATAAAGCGGCCACGCAAAATTTGAGTACCAACGGAAGACATTTGGAGGTGCCGGTATGCCATAAACCAGCATTGTCGAACCTCAGATAATCGTGAAAAATGTATCAATGCTCGTTATTTGAGGCTGCAATCGAATAGGTTAATTCCTGAAATGAGCTCAGACGCGTGATTAAAAAACCGGAAGAAAACGAAACAGGGTCCTGTACGACCTCCCGAACGGCTCAAATTGAAGTGTATAATACACACGGTTTTTCGGGATTCCAGGGTCTTGGAACAAAATTCTCCGGAAATCACATAGATTGTTCCTCGGGTCAGATAAAGCGGCCACGCAAAATTTGAATACCAACGGAAGACATTTGGGGGTCCCGTAATGCCATATACCAGTATTCGTCGTGCCTCGGATAATCGTGAAAAATGTATTAATGCTCGTTATTTGAGGCTGAAATCGAATAGGTTAATTCCTGAAATGAGCTCGGACGCATGACTGAAAAACCGGGAGAAAAAGAAACAGGTCAGACGACCTCCGAACGGCTCAAATTGAGGTGTATGATACACGGTTTTTCGGGATTCCGGTGGTCCCGGAAAAAAACTCTCCGGAAATCACATTGAAAGTTCATCGGGTCAGATAAAGCGGCCACGCAAAATTTGAGTACCAACGGAAGACATTTGGAGGTGTCGGTATGCCATAAACCAGCATTGTCGAACCTCAGATAATCGTGAAAAATGTATTAATGCTCGTTATTTGAGGCTGAAATCGAATAGGTTAATTTCTGAAATGAGCTCGGACGCGTGATTGAAAAACCGGGAGAAAAAGAAACAGGTCTGTCACGACCCCGAACGGCTCAAATTGAAGTGTATAATACACGGTTTTTCGGGATTCCAGGGTCCCGGAACAAATTTCTCCGGAAATCACATAGAAAGTTCCCCGGGTCAGAAAAAGCGGCCACGCAAAATTTGTGTACCAACGGAAGACATTTGGGAGTATAGGTATGCCATAAACCGACATTCGCCGAACTTCAGATAATCGTGAAAAATGTATTAATGCTCGTTATTTGAGGTTGAAATCGAATAGGTTAATTCCTGAAATGAGCTCGGACGCGTGATTGAAAAACCGTGAGAAAAAGAAACAGGGCCTTGTACGACCTCCCGAACTGCTCAAATTGAAGTGTATAATACACGGTTTTTCGGGATTCTAGGGTCCCGGAACAAAATTCCCCGGAAATCATATAGAAAGTTCCTCGGGTCAGATGAAGCGGCCACGCAAAAATTTTAGTACCAACGGAAGACATTTGGAGGTCCCGTTATTCCATAAACCAGCATTCGTCGAGACTCGGATAATCGTGAAAAATGTATTAATGCTCGTTATTTGAGGCTGAAATCGAATAGGTTAATTTCTGAAATGAGCTCGAACGCGTGATTAAAAAACTCGGGAGAAAAAGTAACAGGGTCCGGTACGACCTCCCGAACGGCTCAAATTGAGGTGTATAATACACGGTTTTTCGGGAATCCAGAGCCCCCGAACAAAATTCTCCGGAAATCACATAGAAAGTTCATCGGGTCAGATAAAGCGTTCACGCAAAATTTGAGTACCAACGGAAGACATTTGGGGGTCCCGGTATGCCATAAACCAGCATTCGTCGAAACTCGGATAATCGTGAAAAATGTTTTCATGCTCGTTATTTGAGGCTGAAATCGAATAGGTTAATTCCTGAAATGAGCTCGGACGCGTGATTGAAAAATCGTGAGAAAAAGAAACAGGGCCCTGTACGACCTCCCGAATTGCTCAAATTGAAGTGTATAATACACGGTTTTTCGGGATTCTAGGGTCCCGGAAGAAAAGTCTCCGTAAATCACTTAAAAAGTTCCCGGGTCGATAAAGCGGCCACGCAAAATTTGAGGACCAATGGAAGACATTTGGGGTTGCCGGTATGCCATAAACAAGCATTCGTCGAACCTCGGATAATCGTGAAAAATGTTTTAATGCTCGTTATTTGAGGCTGAAATCGAATAGGTTAATTTCTGAAATGAGCTCGGACGCGTGATTGAAAAACCGGGAGAAAAAGAAACAGGGTCCTGTACGACCTCCCGAACGGGTCAAATTGAAGTGTATAATACACGGTTTTTTCGGATTCGGGGTCCGGAACAAATTTCTCCGGAAATCACATAGAAAGTTCCTCGGGTCAGAAAAAGCGGCCACGCAAAATTTGAGTACCAACGGAAGACATTTGGGAGTATAGGTATGCCATAAACCGACATTCGCCGAACTTGGATAATCGTGAAAAATGTATTAATGCTCGTTATTTGAGGTGAAATCGAATAGGTTAATTTCGAAATGAGATCGGACGCGTGATTAAAAACCGGGAGAAAAAGAAACAGGGTCTTCGACCTCCCCGAACGGGTCAAATTGAAGTGTATAATACACGATTTTTCGGGATTCCAGGGTCCCAGAACAAAATTTTTCGGAAATCACATAGAAATTCCTCGGGCCAGATAAAGCGGCCACGCAAAATTTGAGTACCAACGGAAGACATTTGGAGGTGTCGGTATGCCATAAACCAGCATTGTCGAACCTCAGATAATCGTGAAAAATGTATTAATGATCGTTATTTGAGGCTGAAATCGAATAGGTTAATTTCTGAAATGAGCTCGGACGCGTGATTCAAAAACCGGGAGAAAAAGAAACAGGGTCCTGTACGACCCCCCGAACGGCTCAAATTGAAGTGTATAATACACGGTTTTTCGGGATTCAGGGTCCGGAACAAATTTCTCCGAAATCACATAGAAAGTTCCCGGGTCGAAAAGGCGGCCACGCAAAATTTGAGTACCAACGGAAGACATTTGGGAGTATAGGTATGCCATAAACCGACATTCGCCGAACTTCAGATAATCGTGAAAAATGTATTAATGCTCGTTATTTGAGGTTGAAATCGAATAGGTTAATTCCTGAAATGAGCTCGGACGCGTGATTGAAAAACCGTGAGAAAAAGAAACAGGGCCTTGTACGACCTCCCGAACTGCTCAAATTGAAGTGTATAATACACGGTTTTTCGGGATTCTAGGGTCCCGGAACAAAATTCCCCGGAAATCATATAGAAAGTTCCTCGGGTCAGATAAAGCGGCCACGCAAAAATTTTAGTACCAACGGAAGACATTTGGAGGTCCCGTTATGCCATAAACCAGCATTCGTCGAGCCTCGGATAATCGTGAAAATTTTATTAATGCTCGTTATTTTAAGCTGAAATCGAATAGGTTAATTATTGAAATGACCTCGGACGCGTGATTGAAAAACCCGGGAGAAAAAGTAACAGGGTCCGGTACGACCTCCCGAAAGGCTCAAATTGAGGTGTATAATACATGGTTTTTCGGGATTCCAGGGTCCCGAAACAAAATTCTCCGGAAATCACATAGAAAGCTCCTCGGGTCAGATAAAGAGGCCACGCAAAATTTGAGTACAAACGGAAGACATTTGGGGGTCCCGGTATGCCATAAACCAGCATTCGTCGAGCCTCGGATAATCGTGAAAAATGTATCAATGCTCGTTATTTGAGGCTGCAATCGAATAGGTTAATTCCTGAAATGAGCTCGGACGCGTGATTAAAAAACCGGAAGAAAACGAAACAGGGCCCTGTACGACCTCCCGAATTGCTCAAATTGAAGTGTATAATACACGGTTTTTCGGGATTCTAGGGTCCCGGAAGAAAAGTCTCCGTAAATCACTTAAAAAGTTCCCCGGGTCAGATAAAGCGGCCACGCAAAATTTGAGGACCAATGGAAGACATTTGGGGTTGCCGGTATGCCATAAACAAGCATTCGTCGAACCTCGGATAATCGTGAAAAATGTTTTAATGCTCGTTATTTGAGGCTGAAATCGAATAGGTTAATTTCTGAAATGAGCTCGGACGCGTGATTGAAAAACCGGGAGAAAAAGAAACAGGGTCTTGTACGACCTCCCGAACGGGTCAAATTGAAGTGTATAATACACGGTTTTTCGGGATTCCAGGGTCCCGGAACAAATTTCTCCGGAAATCACATAGAAAGTTCCTCGGGTCGAGAAAAAGCGCCACGCAAAATTTGAGTACCAACGAAAGACATTTGGGAGTATAGGTATGCCATAAACCGACATTCGCCGAACTTCAGATAATCGTGAAAAATGTATTAATGCTCGTTATTTGAGGCTGAAATCGAATAGGTTAATTTCTGAAATGAGATCGAACGCGTGATTAAAAAACCGGGAGAAAAAGAAACAGGGTCCTGTACGACCTTAACGGGTCAAATTGAAGTGTATAATACACGATTTTCGAGATTCCGGGGTCCCGAACAAAATTTTTTGGAAATCACATAGAAATTCCTCGGGCCAGATAAAGCGGCCACGCAAAATTTGAGTACCAACGGAAGACATTTGGAGGTGCCGGTATGCCATAAACCAGCATTGTCGAACCTCAGATAATCGTGAAAAATGTATTAATGCTCGTTATTTGAGGCTGAAATCGAATAGGTTAATTTCTAAAATGAGCTCAGACGCGTGATTGATTAATCGGGAGAAAAAGAAACGGGGTCCTGTACGACCTCTCGAACGGCTCAAATTGAAGTGTAATTTACACGGTTTTTCGGGATTCGAAGGTTCCGGAACAAAATTCTCCGGAAATCACATAGAAAGTTCCTCAGGTCAGATAAAGCGGTCACACAAAATTTGAGTACCAACGGAAGACATTTGGAGGTCCCGGTATGCCATAAACCAGCATTCGTCGAGCCTCGGATAATCGTGAAAATTTTATTAATACTCGTTATTTTAAGCTGAAATCGAATAGGTTAATTATTGAAATGACCTCGGACGCGTGATTGAAAAACCGGAAGAAAAAGAAACAGGGTCCTGTACATGGTTTTTCGGGATTCCAGGGTCCCGAAACAAAATTCTCCGGAAATCACATAGAAAGCTCCTCGGGTCAGATAAAGAGGCCACGCAAAATTTGAGTACAAACGGAAGACATTTGGGGGTCCCGGTATGCCATAAACCAGCATTCGTCGAGCCTCGGATAATCGTGAAAAATGTATCAATGCTCGTTATTTGAGGCTGCAATCGAATAGGTTAATTCCTGAAATGAGCTCAGACGCGTGATTAAAAAACCGGAAGAAAACGAAACAGGGCCCTGTACGACCTCCCGAACGGCTCAAATTGAAGTGTATAATACACGGTTTTTCGGGATTCTAGGGTCCCGGAAGAAAAGTCTCCGTAAATCACTTAAAAAGTTCCCCGGGTCAGATAAAGCGGCCACGCAAAATTTGAGGACCAATGGAAGACATTTGGGGTTGCCGGTATGCCATAAACAAGCATTCGTCGAACCTCGGATAATCGTGAAAAATGTTTTAATGCTCGTTATTTGAGGCTGAAATCGAATAGGTTAATTTCTGAAATGAGCTCGGACGCGTGATTGAAAAACCGGGAGAAAAAGAAACAGGGTCCTGTACGACCTCCCGAACGGGTCAAATTGAAGTGTATAATACACGGTTTTTCGGGATTCCAGGGTCCCGGAACAAATTTCTCCAGAAATCACATAGAAAGTTCCTCGGGTCAGAAAAAGCGGCCACGCAAAATTTGAGTACCAACGGAAGACATTTGGGAGTATAGGTATGCCATAAACCGACATTCGCCGAACTTCGGATAATCGTGAAAAATGTATTAATGCTCGTTATTTGAGGCTGAAATCGAATAGGTTAATTTCTGAAATGAGATCGGACGCGTGATTAAAAAACCGGGAGAAAAAGAAACAGGGTCCTGTACGACCTCCCGAACGGGTCAAATTGAAGTGTATAATACACGATTTTTCGAGATTCCAGGGTCCCAGAACAAAATTTTTCGGAAATCACATAGAAATTCCTCGGGCCAGATAAAGCGGCCACGCAAAATTTGAGTACCAACGGAAGACATTTGGAGGTGCCGGTATGCCATAAACCAGCATTGTCGAACCTCAGATAATCGTGAAAAATGTATTAATGCTCGTTATTTGTGGCTGAAATCGAATAGGTTAATTTCTAAAATGAGCTCAGACGCGTGATTGATTAATCGGGAGAAAAAGAAACGGGGTCCTGTACGACCTCTCGAACAGCTCAAATTGAAGTGTAATTTACACGGTTTTTTGGGATTCGAAGGTTCCGGAACAAAATTCTCCGGAAATCACATAGAAAGTTCCTCAGGTCAGATAAAGCGGTCACACAAAATTTGAGTACCAACGGAAGACATTTGGAGGTCCCGGTATGCCATAAACCAGCATTCGTCGAGCCTCGGATAATCGTGAAAATTTTATTAATGCTCGTTATTTTAAGATGAAATCGAATAGGTTAATTATTGAAATGACCTCGGACGCGTGATTGAAAAACCGGAAGAAAAAGAAACAGGGTCCTGTACGACCTCCCGAACGGCTCAAATTTGAAGTGTATAATACATGGTTTTTCGGGATTCCAGGGTCCCGAAACAAAATTCTCCGGAAATCACATAGAAAGCTCCTCGGGTCAGATAAAGAGGCCACGCAAAATTTGAGTACATACGGAAGACATTTGGGGTCCGGTATGCCATAAACCAGCATTCGTCGAGCCTCGGATAATCGTGAAAAATGTATCAATGCTCGTTATTTGAGGCTGCAATCGAATAGGTTAATTCCTGAAATGAGCTCAGACGCGTGATTAAAAAACCGGAAGAAAACGAAACAGGGTCCTGTACGACCTCCCGAACGGCTCAAATTGAAGTGTATAATACACGGTTTTTCGGGATTCTAGGGTCCCGGAAGAAAAGTCTCCGTAAATCACTTAAAAAGTTCCCCGGGTCAGATAAAGCGGCCACGCAAAATTTGAGGACCAATGGAAGACATTTGGGGTTGCCGGTATGCCATAAACAAGCATTCGTCGAACCTCGGATAATCGTGAAAAATGTTTTAATGCTCTTTATTTGAGGCTGAAATCGAATAGGTTAATTTCTGAAATGAGCTCGGACGCGTGATTGAAAAACCGGAGAAAAGAAAAGTGGTCTGTCGACCTCCCGAACGGGTCAAATTGAAGTGTATAATACACGGTTTTTCGGGATTCGGGGTCCCGGAACAAAATTCTCCGGAAATCACATAGAAAGTTCCTCGGGTCAGAAAAAGCGGCCACGCAAAATTTGAGTACCAACGGAAGACATTTGGGAGTATAGGTATGCCATAAACCGACATTCGCCGAACTTCAGATAATCGTGAAAAATTTATTAATGCTCGTTATTTGAGGCTGAAATCGAATAGGTTAATTTCTGAAATGAGATCGGACGCGTGATTAAAAAACCGGGAGAAAAAGAAACAGGGTCCTGTACGACCTCCCGAACGGGTCAAATTGAAGTGTATAATACACGATTTTTCGAGATTCCAGGGTCCCAGAACAAAATTTTTCGGAAATCACATAAAAATTCCTCGGGCCAGATAAAGCGGCCACGCAAAATTTGAGTACCAATGGAAGACATTTGGAGGTGCCGGTATGCCATAAACCAGCATTGTCGAACCTCAGATAATCGTGAAAAATGTATTAATGCTCGTTATTTGAGGCTGAAATCGAATAGGTTAATTTCTAAAATGAGCTCAGACGCGTGATTGATTAATCGGGAGAAAAAGAAACGGGGTCCTGTACGACCTCTCGAACGGCTCAAATTGAAGTGTAATTTACACGGTTTTTTGGGATTCGTAGGTTCCGGAACAAAATTCTCCGGAAATCACATAGAAAGTTCCTCAGGTCAGATAAAGCGGTCACACAAAATTTGAGTACCAACGGAAGACATTTGGAGGTCCCGGTATGCCATAAACCAACATTCGTCGAGCCTCGGATAATCGTGAAAATTTTATTAATGCTCGTTATTTTAAGCTGAAATCGAATAGGTTAATTATTGAAATGACCTCGGACGCGTGATTGAAAAACCGGAAGAAAAAGAAACAGGGTCCTGTACGACCTCCCGAACGGCTCAAATTTGAAGTGTATAATACATGGTTTTTCGGGATTCGTGGTCCCGAAACAAAATTCTCCGGAAATCACATAGAAAGCTCCTCGGGTCAGATAAAGAGGCCACGCAAAATTTGAGTACAAACGGAAGACATTTGGGGGTCCCGGTATGCCATAAACCAAAGATTCGTCGAGCCTCGGATAATCGTGAAAAATGTATCAATGCTCGTTATTTGAGGCAAAGAATCGAATAGGTTAATTCCTGAAATGAGCTCAGACGCGTGATTAAAAAACCGGAAGAAAACGAAACAGGGTCCTGTACGACCTCCCGAACGGCTCAAATTGAAGTGTATAATACACGGTTTTTCGGGATTCCAGGGTCTTGGAACAAAATTCTCCGGAAATCACATAGATAGTTCCTCGGGTCAGATAAAGCGGCCACGCAAAATTTGAATATCAACGGAAGACATTTGGGGGTCCCGTAATGCCATATACCAGTATTCGTCGTGCCTCGGATAATCGTGAAAAATGTATTAATGCTCGTTATTTGAGGCTGAAATCGAATAGGTTAATTCCTGAAATGAGCTCGGACGCATGACTGAAAGACCGGGAGAAAAAGAAACAGGGTCCGGTACGACCTCCCGAACGGCTCAAATTGAGGTGTATGATACACGGTTTTTCGGGATTCCAGGGTCCCGGAAAAAAACTCTCCGGAAATCACATTGAAAGTTCATCGGGTCAGATAAAGCGGCCACGCAAAATTTGAGTACCAACGGAAGACATTTGGAGGTGCCGGTATGCCATAAATCAGCATTGTCGAACCTCAGATAATCGTGAAAAATGTATTAATGCTCGTTATTTGAGGCTGAAATCGAATAGGTTAATTTCTGAAATGAGCTCGGACGCGTGATTGAAAAACCGGGAGAAAAAGAAACAGGGTCCTGTACGACCCCCCGAACGGCTCAAATTGAAGTGTATAATACACGGTTTTTCGGGTTTCCAGGGTCCCGGAACAAATTTCTCCTGAAATCACATTGAAAGTTCCCCGGGTCAGAAAAAGCGGCCACGCAAAATTTGAGTACCAACGGAAGACATTTGGGAGTATAGGTATGCCATAAACCGACATTCGCCGAACTTCAGATAATCGTGAAAAATGTATTAATGTTCGTTATTTGAGGTTGAAATCGAATAGGTTAATTCCTGAAATGAGCTCGGACGCGTGATTGAAAAACCAGGAGAAAATGAAACAGGGCCTTGTACGACCTCCCGAACTGCTCAAATTGAAGTGTATAATACACGGTTTTTTGGGATTCTAGGGTCCCGGAACAAAATTCCCCGGAAATCATATAGAAAGTTCCTCGGGTCAGATAAAGCGGCCACGCAAAAATTTTAGTACCAACGGAAGACATTTGGAGGTCCCGTTATGCCATAAACCAGCATTCGTCGAGACTCGGATAATCGTGAAAAATGTATTAATGCTCGTTATTTGAGGGTGAAATCGAATAGGTTAATTTCTGAAATGAGCTCGAACGCGTGATTAAAAAACTCGGGAGAAAAAGTAACAGGGTCCGGTACGACCTCCCGAACGGCTCAAATTGAGGTGTATAAAACACGGTTTTTCGGGAATCCAGGGTCCCCGAACAAAATTCTCCGGAAATCACATAGAAAGTTCATCGGGTCAGATAAAGCGGTCACGCAAAATTTGAGTACCAACGGAAGACATTTGGGGGTCCCGGTATGCCATAAACCAGCATTCGTCGAAACTCGGATAATCGTGAAAAATGTTTTCATGCTCGTTATTTGAGGCTGAAATCGAATAGGTTAATTCCTGAAATGAGCTCGGACGCGTGATTGAAAAATCGTGAGAAAAAGAAACAGGGCCCTGTACGACCTCCCGAATTGCTCAAATTGAAGTGTATAATACACGGTTTTTCGGGATTCTAGGGTCCCGGAAGAAAAGTCTCCGGAAATCACTTAAAAAGTTCCACCGGGTCAGATAAAGCGGCCACGCAAAATTTGAGGACCAATGGAAGACATTTGGGGTTGCCGGTATGCCATAAACAAGCATTCGTCGAACCTCGGATAATCGTGAAAAATGTTTTAATGCTCGTTATTTGAGGCTGAAATCGAATAGGTTAATTTCTGAAATGAGCTCGGACGCGTGATTGAAAAACCGGGAGAAAAAGAAACAGGGTCCTGTACGACCTCCCGAACGGGTCAAATTGAAGTGTATAATACACGGTTTTTCGGGATTCCAGGGTCCCGGAACAAATTTCTCCGGAAATCACATAGAAAGTTCCTCGGGTCAGAAAAAGCGGCCACGCAAAATTTGAGTACCAACGGAAGACATTTGGGGGTCCCGGTATGCCATATACCAGCATTCGTCGAGCCTCGGATAATCGTGAAAAATGTATTAATGATCGTTATTTGAGGCTGAAATCGAGTAGGTTAATTCCTGAAATGAGCTCGGACGCGTGATTGAAAAACCATGAGAAAAAGAAACAGGGCCCTGTACGACCTCCCGAACTGCTCAAATTGAAGTGTATAATACACGGTTTTTCGGGATTCTAGGGTCCCGGAACAAAATTCCCCGGAAATCACATAGAAAGTTCTCGGGTCAGATAAAGCGAAAATTTGAGTACCAACGGAAGACATTTGGGGGTCCCGGTATGCCATCAACCAGCATTCGTCGAGTCTCGAATAATCGTGAAAAATATAATAATGCTCGTTATTTGAGGCTGAAATCGAATAGGTTAATTCCTGAAATGAGCTCGGACGCGTGATTGAAAAACCGGGAGAAAAAGAAACAAGGTCCTGTACGACCTCCCGAACAGGTCAAATTGAAGTGTATAATACACGGTTTTTCGGGATTCCAGGGTCCCAGAACAAAATTTTCCGGAAATCACATAGAAATTCCTCGTGCTAGATAAAGCGGCCTCGCAAAATTTGATTACCAACGAAAGACATTTGGGAGTCCCGGTATGCCATAAACCAGCATTCGTCGAACTTCGGATAATTGTGAAAAATGTATTAATGCTCGTTATTTGAGGCTGAAATCGAATAGGTTAATTCCTGAAATGAGCTCGGACGCGTGATTGAAAAACCGTGAGAAAAAGAAACAGGGCCCTGTACGACCTCCCGAACTGCTCAAATTGAAGTGTATAATACACGGTTTTTCGGGATTCTAGGGTCCCGGAACAAAATTCCTCGGAAATCATATAGAAAGTTCCTCGGGTCAGATAAAGCGGCCACGCAAAATTTTAGTACCAACGGAAGACATTTGGAGGTCCCGTTATGCCATAAACCAGCATTCGTCGAGACTCGGATAATCGTGAAAAATTTATAAATGCTCGTTATTTGAGGCTGAAATCGAATTGGTTAATTCCTGAAATGAGCTCGGACGCGTGATTGAAAAACCGTGAGAAAAAGAAACAGGGCCCTGTACGACCTACCGAACTGCTCAAATTGAAGTGTATAATACACGATTTTTCGGGATTCTAGGGTCCCGGAACAGAATTCCCCGGAAATCATATAGAAAGTTCCTCGGGTCAGATAAACCGGCCACGCAAAATTTGACTACCAACGGAAGACATTTGGGGGTGCCGGTATGCCATAAACCAGCATTCGTCGAACCACGGATAATCGTGAAAAATGTTTTAATGCTCGTTATTTGAGGCTGAAATCGAATAGATTAATTTCTGAAATGAGCTCGGACGCGTGATTAAAAAACTGGGAGAAAAAGAAACAAGGTCCTGTACGACCTCCCGAACGGGTCAAATTGAAGTGTATAATACACGATTTTTCGGGATTCCAGTGTCCCAGAACAAAAATTTTCGGAAATCACATAGAAATTCCTCTGGCCAGATAAAGCGGCCACGCAAAATTTGAGTACCAACGGAAGACATTTGGGGGTCCCGGTATGTTATAAACCAGCATTCGTCGAGCTTCGGATAATCGTGAAAAATGTATTAATGCTCGTTATTTGAGGCTGAAATCGAATAGGTTAATTCCTGAAATGAGCTCGGACGCGTGATTGAAAAACCGTGAGAAAAAGAAACAGGCCTGTCGACCTCCCGAATCGCTCAAATTGAAGTGTATAATACACGGTTTTTCGGGATTCTAGGGTCCGGAACAAAATTCCCCGGAAATCATATAGAAAGTTCCTGGGGCTAGATACAGCGGCCACGCAAAATTTGAGTACCAACGGAAGACATTTGGAGGTCCCGGTATGCCATAAACCAGCATTCGTCGAGACTCGGATAATCGTGAAAAATGTATTAATGCTCGTTATTTGAGTCTGAAATCGAATAGGTTAATTTCGAAATGAGCTCGGACGCGTGATTAAAAAACCCGAGAGAAAGAGAAACAGGGTCCGGTACGACCTCCAGAACGGCTCAAATTGAGGTGTAAAATACACGGTTTTTCGGGAATCCAGGTCCCCGAACAAAATTCTCCGGAAATCACATTGAAAGTTCATCGGGTCAGATAAAGCGGTCACGCAAAATTTAAGTATCAACGGAAGACATTTGGGGGTCCCGGTATGCCATAAACCAGCATTCGTCGAACCTCGGATAATCGTGAAAAAATGTTTTAATGCTCGTTATTTGAGGCTGAAATCGAATAGGTTAATTTCTGAAATGAGCTCGGACGCGTGATTGAAAAACCGTGAGAAAAAGAAACAGGGCCTGTCGACCTCGAATCGCTCAAATTGAAGTGTATAATACACGGTTTTTCGGGATTCTAGGGTCCCGGAACAAAATTCCCCGGAAATCATATAGAAAGTTCCTCGGGTCAGATAAAGCAGCCACGCAAAATTTGAGTACCAACGGAAGACATTTGGAGGGCCCGGTATGCCATAAACCTGTATTCGTCGAGACTCGGATAATCGTGAAAAAATTATTAATGCTCGTTATTTGAGCCTGAAATCGAATAGGTTATTTTCTGAAATGAGCTCGAACGCGTGATTAAAAAACCCGGGAGAAAAAGAAACAGGTCCGGTACGACCTCCCGAACGGCTCAAATTGAGGTATATAATACACGGTTTTTCGGGAATCCAGGGTCCCGGAACAAAATTCTCCGGAAATCACATAGAAAGTTCATCGGGTCAGATAAAGCGGTCACGCAAAATTTGAGTGCCAACGGAAGACATTTGGGGGTTCCGTTATGCCATAAGCCAGCATTCGTCGAACCTCGAATAATCGTGAAAAATGTTTTAATGCTCGTTATTTGAGGCTGAAATCGAATAGGTTAATTTCTGAAATGAGCTCGGACGCGTGATTGAAAAACCGGGAGAAAAAGAAACAGGGTCCTGTACGACCTCCCGAACCGGTCAAATTGAAGTGTAGATACACGGTTTTTCGGGATTCCAGGGTCCCGGAAGAAAATTTTCCGGAAATCACATAGAAATTCCTCGGGCTAGATAAAGCGGCCACGCAAAATTTGAGTACCAACGGAAGACATTTGGGGGTCCCGGTATGCCATAAACCAGCATTCGTCGAGCTTCGGATAATCGTGAAAAATGTATTAATGCTCGTTATTTGAGGCTGAAATCGAATAGGTTAATTCCTGAAATGAGCTCGGACGCGTGATTGAAAAACCGTGAGAAAAAGAAACAAGGCCCTGTACGACCTCCCGAACTGCTCAAATTGAAGTGTATAATACACGGTTTTTCGGGATTCCAGGGTCCGGAACAAAATTCTCCGGAAATCACATAGAAAGTTCCTCGGGTCAGATAAAGCGGCCACGCAAAATTTGAGTACCAACGGAAGACATTTGGAGGTCCCGGTATGCCATAAACCAGCATTCGTCGAGACTCGGATAATCGTGAAAAATGTATTAATGCTCGTTATTTGAGGCTGAAATCGAATAGGTTAATTTCGAAATGAGCTCGGACGCGTGATTAAAATACCCATGAGAAAAAGAAACAGAGTCCGGTACGACCTTCCGAACGGCTCAAATTGAGGTGTATAATACACGGTTTTTCGGGAATCCAGGGTCCCCGAATAAAATTCTACGGAAATCACATTGAAAGTTCATCGGGTCAGATAAAGCGATCACGCAAAATTTAAGTACCAACGGAAGACATTTGGGGGTCCCGGTATGCCATAAACCAGCATTCGTCGAAACTCGGATAATCGTGAAAAATGTGTTAATTCTCGTTATTTGAGGCTGAAATCGAATAGGTTAATTCCCGAAATGAGCTCGGACGCGTGATTGAAAAACCGTGAGAAAAAGAAACAGGGCCCTGTACGACCTCCAGAACTGCTCAAATTGAAGTGTATAATACACGGTTTTTCGGGATTCTAGGGTCCCGGAACAAAATTCCCCGGAAATCATATAGAAAGTTCCTCGGGTCAGATAAAGCAGCCACGCAAAATTTGAGTACCAACGGAAGACATTTGGAGGGCCCGGTATGCCATAAACCTGTATTCGTCGAGACTTGGATAATCGTGAAAAATGTATTAATGCTCGTTATTTGAGGCTGAAATCGAATAGGTTATTTTCTGAAATGAGCTCGAACGCGTGATTAAAAAACCCGGTAGAAAAAGAAACAGGTCCGGTACGACCTCCCGAACGGCTCAAATTGAGGTGTATAATACACGGTTTTTCGGGAATCCAGGGTCCCCGAACAAAATTCTCCGGAAATCACATAGAAAGTTCATCGGGTCAGATAAAGCGGTCACGCAAAATTTGAGTGCCAACGGAAGACATTTGGGGGTTCCGGTATGCCATAAGCCAGCATTCGTCGAACCTCGAATAATCGTGAAAAATGTTTTAATGCTCGTTATTTGAGGCTGAAATCGAATAGGTTAATTTCTGAAATGAGCTCGGACGCGTGATTGAAAAACCGGGAGAAAAAGAAACAGGGTCCTGTACGACCTCCCGAACCGGTCAAATTGAAGTGTAGATACACGGTTTTTCGGGATTCCAGGGTCCCGGAAGAAAATTTTCCGGAAATCACATAGAAATTCCTCGGGCTAGATAAAGCGGCCACGCAAAATTTGAGTACCAACGGAAGACATTTGGGGGTCCCGGTATGCCATAAACCAGCATTCGTCGAGCTTCGGATAATCGTGAAAAATGTATTAATGCTCGTTATTTGAGGCTGAAATCGAATAGGTTAATTCCTGAAATGAGCTCGGACGCGTGATTGAAAAACCGTGAGAAAAAGAAACAAGGCCCTGTACGACCTCCCGAACTGCTCAAATTGAAGTGTATAATACACGGTTTTTCGGGATTCTAGGGTCCCGGAACAAAATTCCCCGGAAATCATATAGAAATTTCCTCGGGTCAGATAAAGCGGCCACGCAAAATTTGAGTACCAACGGAAGACATTTGGAGGTCCCGGTATGCCATAAACCAGCATTCGTCGAGACTCGGATAATCGTGAAAAATGTATTAATGCTCGTTATTTGAGGCTGAAATCGAATAGGTTAATTTCGAAATGAGCTCGGACGCGTGATTAAAATACCCATGAGAAAAAGAAACAGAGTCCGGTACGACCTCCCGAACGGCTCAAATTGAGGTGTATAATACACGGTTTTTCGGGAATCCAGGGTCCCCGAATAAAATTCTACGGAAATCACATTGAAAGTTCATCGGGTCAGATAAAGCGATCACGCAAAATTTAAGTACCATTGGAAGACATTGGGGGTCCCGGTATGCCATAAACCAGCATTCGTCGAAACTCGGATAATCGTGAAAAATGTGTTAATTCTCGTTATTTGAGGCTGAAATCGAATAGGTTAATTCCCGAAATGAGCTCGGACGCGTGATTGAAAAACCGTGAGAAAAAGAAACAGGGCCCTGTCGACCTCTTAATCGCTCAAATTGAAGTGTATAATACACGGTTTTTCGGGATTCTAGGGTCCCGGAACAAAATTCCCCGGAAATCATATAGAAAGTTCCTCGGGTCAGATAAAGCAGCCACGCAAAATTTGAGTACCAACGGAAGACATTTGGAGGGCCCGGTATGCCATAAACCTGTATTCGTCGAGACTTGGATAATCGTGAAAAATGTATTAATGCTCGTTATTTGAGGCTGAAATCGAATAGGTTATTTTCTGAAATGAGCTCGAACGCGTGATTAAAAAACCCGGTAGAAAAAGAAACAGGTCCGGTACGACCTCCCGAACGGCTCAAATTGAGGTGTATAATACACGGTTTTTCGGGAATCCAGGGTCCCCGAACAAAATTCTCCGGAAATCACATAGAAAGTTCATCGGGTCAGATAAAGCGGTCACGCAAAATTTGAGTGCCAACGGAAGACATTTGGGGGTTCCGGTATGCCATAAGCCAGCATTCGTCGAACCTCGAATAATCGTGAAAAATGTTTTAATGCTCGTTATTTGAGGCTGAAATCGAATAGGTTAATTTCTGAAATGAGCTCGGACGCGTGATTGAAAAACCGGGAGAAAAAGAAACAGGGTCCTGTACGACCTCCCGAACCGGTCAAATTGAAGTGTAGATACACGGTTTTTCGGGATTCGTGGTCCGGAAGAAAATTTTCCGGAAATCACATAGAAATTCCTCGGGCTAGATAAAGCGGCCACGCAAAATTTGAGTACCAACGGAAGACATTTGGGGGTCCCGGTATGCCATAAACCAGCATTCGTCGAGCTTCGGATAATCGTGAAAAATGTATTAATGCTCGTTATTTGAGGCTGAAATCGAATAGGTTAATTCCTGAAATGAGCTCGGACGCGTGATTGAAAAACCGTGAGAAAAAGAAACAAGGCCCTGTACGACCTCCCGAACTGCTCAAATTGAAGTGTATAATACACGGTTTTTCGGGATTCTAGGGTCCCGGAACAAAATTCCCCGGAAATCATATAGAAAGTTCCTCGGGTCAGATAAAGCGGCCACGCAAAATTTGAGTACCAACGGAAGACATTTGGAGGTCCCGGTATGCCATAAACCAGCATTCGTCGAGACTCGGATAATCGTGAAAAATGTATTAATGCTCGTTATTTGAGGCTGAAATCGAATAGGTTAATTTCGAAATGAGCTCGGACGCGTGATTAAAAAACCCATGAGAAAAAGAAACAGAGTCCGGTACGACCTCCCGAACGGCTCAAATTGAGGTGTATAATACACGGTTTTTCGGGAATCCAGGGTCCCCGAATAAAATTCTACGGAAATCACATTGAAAGTTCATCGGGTCAGATAAAGCGATCACGCAAAATTTAAGTACCAACGGAAGACATTTGGGGGTCCCGGTATGCCATAAACCAGCATTCGTCGAAACTCGGATAATCGTGAAAAATGTGTTAATTCTCGTTATTTGAGGCTGAAATCGAATAGGTTAATTCCCGAAATGAGCTCGGACGCGTGATTGAAAAACCGTGAGAAAAAGAAACGGGGCCCTGTACGACCTCCAGAACTGCTCAAATTGAAGTATATAATACACGGTTTTTTGGGATTCCAGGGTCCCGGAAGAAAAGTCTCCGGAAATCACTTAAAAAGCTCCTCGGGTCAGATAAAGCGGCCACGCAAAATTTAAGTACCAACGGAAGACATTTGGGGGTGCCGGTATGCCATAAACCAGCATTCGTCGAGCTTCGGATAATCGTGAAAAATGTATTAATGCTCGTTATTTGAGGCTGAAATCGATTAGGTTAATTCCTGAAACGAGCTCGGACGCGTGATTGAAAAACCGTGAGAAAAAGAAACAGGGCCCTGTACGACATCCCGAACTGCTCAAATTGAAGTGTATAATACACGGTTTTTCGGTATTCTAGGGTCCCGTAACAAAATTCCCCGGAAATCATATAGAAAGTTCCTCGGGTCAGATAAAGCGGCCACGCAAAATTTGAGTACCAACGGAAGACATTTGGAGGTCCCGGTATGCCATAAACCAGCATTCGTCGAGATCGGATAATCGTGAAAAATGTATTAATGCTCGTTATTTGAGGCAGAAATCAAATAGGTTAATTTCTGAAATGAGCTCGAACGCGTGATTAAAAAACCCAGGAGAAAAAGAAACAGGGTCCGGTACGACCTCCCGAACGGCTCAAATTGAGGTGTATAATACACGGTTTTTCAAAAATGCAGGGTCCCCGAACAAAATTCTCCGGAAATCACATAGAAAGTTCATCGGGTCAGATAAAGCGGTCACGCAAAATTTGAGTACCAACGAAAGACATTTGGGGGTCCCGGTATGCCATAAACCAGAATTCGTCGAACGTCGGATAATTGTGAAAATGTTTTAATGCTCGTTATTTGAGGCTGAAATCGAATAGGTTAATTCCTGAAATGAGCTCGGACGCGTGATTGAAAAACCGGGAGAAAAAGAAAAAGGGTCCTGTACGACCTCCCGAACGGGTCAAATTGAAGTGTATAATACATGGTTTTTCGGGATTCCAGGGTCCCAGAACAAAATTTTCCGGAAATCACATAGAAATTCCTCGGGCTAGATAAAGCGGCCACGCAAAATTTGAGTACCAACGGAAGACATTTGGGGGTCCCGGTATGCCATAAACCAGCATTCGTCGAACCACGGATAATCGTGAAAAATGTTTTAATGCTCGTTATTTGAGGCTGAAATCGAATAGGTTAATTCCTGAAATGAGCTCGGACGCGTGATTGAAAAACCGTGAGAAAAAGAAACAGGGCCTTGTACGACCTACCGAACTGCTCAAATTGAAGTGTATAATACACGGTTTTTCGGGATTCTAGGGTCCCGGAACAAAATTCCCCGGAAATCATATAGAAAGTTCCTCGGGTCAGATAAAGCGGCCACGCAAAATTTGACTACCAACGGAAGACATTTGGGGGTGCCGGTATGCCATAAACCAGCATTCGTCGAACCACGGATAATCGTGAAAAATGTTTTAATGCTCGTTATTTGAGGCTGAAATCGAATAGGTTAATTTCTGAAATGAGATCGGACGCGTGATTAAAAACCGGAGAAAAAAAACGTGGTCTGTCACGACCTCCCGAACGGGTCAAATTGAAGTGTATAATACACGATTTTTCGGGATTCCAGGGTCCCAGAACAAAATTTTTCGGAAATCACATAGAAATTCCTCGGGCCAGATAAAGCGGCCACGCAAAATTTGAGTACCAACGGAAGGCATTTGGAGGTGCCGGTATGCCATAAACCAGCATTGTCGAACCTCAGATAATCGTGAAAAATGTATTAATGCTCGTTATTTGAGGCTGAAATCGAATAGGTTAATTTCTAAAATGAGCTCAGACGCGTGATTGATTAATCGGGAGAAAAAGAAACGGGGTCCTGTACGACCTCTCGAACGGCTCAAATTGAAATGTAATTTACACGGTTTTTCGGGATTCGAAGGTTCCGGAACAAAATTCTCCGGAAATCACATAGAAAGTTCCTCAGGTCAGATAAAGCGGTCACACAAAATTTGAGTACCAACGGAAGACATTTGGAGGTCCCGGTATGCCATAAACCAGCATTCGTCGAGCCTCGGATAATCGTGAAAAATTTATTAATGCTCGTTATTTGAAGCTGAAATCGAATAGGTTAATTATTGAAATGACCTCGGACGCGTGATTGAAAAACCGGAAGAAAAAGAAACAGGGTCCTGTAAGACCTCCCGAACGGCTCAAATTTGAAGTGTATAATACATGGTTTTTCGGGATTCTAGGGTCCCGAAACAAAATTCTCCGGAAATCACATAGAAAGCTCCTCGGGTCAGATAAAGAGGCCACGCAAAATTTGAGTACAAACGGAAGACATTTGGGGGTCCCGGTATGCCATAAACCAGCATTCGTCGAGCCTCGGATAATCGTGAAAAATGTATCAATGCTCGTTATTTGAGGCTGCAATCGAATAGGTTAATTCCTGAAATGAGCTCAGACGCGTGATTAAAAAACCGGAAGAAAACGAAACAGGGTCCTGTACGACCTCCCGAACGGCTCAAATTGAAGTGTATAATACACGGTTTTTCAGGATTCCAGGGTCTTGGAACAAAATTCTCCGGAAATCACATAGATAGTTCCTCGGGTCAGATAAAGCGGCCACGCAAAATTTGAATACCAACGGAAGACATTTGGGGGTCCCGTAATGCCATATACCAGTATTCGTCATGCCTCGGATAATCGTGAAAAATGTATTAATGCTCGTTATTTGAGGCTGAAATCGAATAGGTTAATTCCTGAAATGAGCTCGGACGCATGACTGAAAAACCGGGAGAAAAAGAAACAGGGTCCGGTCCGACCTCCCGAACGGCTCAAATTGAGGTGTATGATACACGGTTTTTCGGGATTCCAGGGTCCCGGAAAAAAACTCTCCGGAAATCACATTGAAAGTTCATCGGGTCAGATAAAGCGGCCACGCAAAATTTGAGTACCAACGGAAGACATTTGGAGGTCCCGGTATGCCATAAACCAGCATTCATCGAGCCTCGGATAATCGTGAAAAATGTATTAATGCTCGTTATTTGAGGCTGAAATCGAAGAGGTTAATTCCTGAAATGACCTCGGACGCGTGATTGAAAAACCGGATGAAAAAGAAACAGGGTCCGGTGCGACCTCCTGAACGGCTCAAATTTGAAGTGTATAATACACGATTTTTCGGGATTCCAGGGTCCCGGACCAAAATTCTCCGAAAATCACATAGAAAGTATTAATGCTCGTTATTTGAGGGGTCCCGGTATGCCATAAACCAGCATTCGTCGAACCTCTTATAACCGTGAAAAATGTATTAATGCTCGTTATTTGAGGCTGAAATCGAATATGTTAATTCCTGAAATGAGCTCGGACGCGTGATTGAAAACTCGGGAGAAAAAGAAACATGGTCCTGTACGGCATCCCGAACGGGTCAAATTGAAGTGTGTAATACACAGTTTTTCGGGATTCCAAAGTCCCGGAACAAAATTCTCCGGAAATCAAATAGAAAGTTCATCGGGTCAGATAAAGCGGCCACACAAAATTTGAGTACCAACGGAAGACATTTGGGGGTGCCGGTATGCCATAAACCAGCATTCATCGAACCTCGGATAATCGTCAAAATTGTATTAATGCTTGTTATTTGAGGCTGAAATCGAATAGGTTAATTCCTAAAATGAGCTCGGACGCGTGATTAAAATACCGGGAGAAAAAGAAACAGGGTCCGGTACGACCTCTCGAACGGCTGAAACTGAAGGTGTATAACACACGGTTTTTCGAGATTCTAGGGTCCCGGAACTAAATTCTATTGAAATCACGTAGAAAGTTCCTCGGGGCAAATAAAGCGGCCACGCAAAATTTGAGTACCAACCGAAGAAATTTGGGGGTGCCGGTATGCCATAAACCAGCATTCGTCGAACCTCGGATAATCGTGAAAAATGTATTAATTCACGTTATTTTAGGCTGAAATCGAATAGGTTAATTTCTGAAATTAGCTTAGACTCATGATTGAAAAACTGGGTGAAAAAGAAACAGGGTCCTGTACGACTTCCCGAACGGCTCAAATTGAAGTGTAATTTACACAGGTTTTCGGGATTCCAGGGTCCCGGAACAAAATTCTCCGTAAATCACATAGAAAGTTCACGGGTCAGATAACGCGGCCACGCAAAATTTGAGTACCCACGGAAGACATTAGGGGTCCCGGTATGCCATAAACCAGCATTCGTCAAGACTCGGATAATCGGGAAAAATGTATTAATGCTCGTTATTTGAGGCTGAAGTCGAAGAGCTTAATTCCTGAAATGGCCTCGGACGCGTGATTGAAAAATCGGGAGAGAAAGAAACAGGGTCAGGTACGACCTCCCGAACGGCTCAAATTGAAGTGTAATTTACACGGTTTTTTGGGATTCCAGGGTTCCGGAACAAAATTCTCACATAGAAAGTTCCTCTGGTCAGATAAAGCAGTCACACAAAATTTGAGTACAAACGGAAGACATTTGGGGGTCTCGGTTTGCCATAAACCAGCATTCGTCGAACCTCGGATAATCGTGAAAAATAGATTAATGCACGTTATTTGAGGCTGAAATCGAATAGGTTAATTTCTGAAATGAGCTCAGACTCATGATTGAAAAACCGGGTGAAAAAGAAACAGGGTCCTGTACGACCTCCCGAACAGCTCAAATTGAAGTGTAATTTACACAGTTTTTCGGGATTCCAGGGTCCCGGAACAAAATTATCCGGAAATCACATAGAACGTTCATCGGGCCAAATAAAGCCGCCACGCAAAATTTGAGTACAAACTGAAGACATTTGGGGGTCCCGGTATGCCATAAACCAGCATTCGTCGAGCCTCGGATAATCGTGAAAAATGTATTAATGCTCGTTATTTGAGGCTGAAATTGAATAGGTTAATTCTGAAACGACCTCAGACGCTTGATTGAAAAACCGGGAGAAAAAGAAACAGGGTCCGGTACGACATCCCGAACGGCTCAAATTGAGGTGTATAATACACGGTTTTTCGGGATTCCAGGGTCCCGGAACAAAATTCTCCGGAAATCACATAGCGAGTTCCTGAAGATAAAGCGGCCACGCAAAATTTGAGTACAAAAAGAAGACATTTGGGGGTTCCGGTATGCCATAAACCAGCATTCGTTGAATCTCGGATAATCGTGAAAAATGTATTAATGCTCGTTATTTGAGGATGAAATCGAATAGGTTAACTCCTTAATGAGCTTGGACGCGTAATTGAAAAACCGGGAGAAATAGAAACAGGGTCATGTACGACCTCCCGAACGGCACAAATTTGAAGTGTATAATACACGGTTTTTCGGGATTCCAGGGTCCCAGAACAAATTTCTCCGAAAATCACATAGAAAGTTCATCGGGTCAGATAAAACGGCCATGCAAAATTTGAACGCAAACGGAAGACATTTTGGGGTCCCGGTATGCAATAAACCAGCATTCGTCGAGCCTCGGATAATCGTGAAAAATTTATTAATGCTCGTTATTTGAGGCTGAAATCGAATAGGTTAATTCTTGAAATGACCTCGGACGCGTGATTGAAAATCGGAAGAAAACGAAACAGGGTCCTGTACGACCTCCCGAACGGCTCAAATTTGAAGTGTATAATACATGGTTTTTCGGGATTCCAGCGTCCCGGAACAAAATTCTCCGGAAATCACATAGAAAGCTCCTCGGGTCAGATAAAGCGGCCACGCAAAATTTAAGTACAAACGGAATACATTTGGGGGTCCCGGTATGCCATAAACCAGCATTCGTCGAGCCTCGGATAATCGTGAAAAATGTATCAATGCTCGTTATTTGAGGCTGAAATCGAATAGGTTAATTCCTGAAATTAGCTCAGACGCGTGATTGAAAAACCGGGAGAAAAAGAAACAGGGTCCGGTACGACCCCCCGAACGGCTGAAACTGAAATGTATAATACACGGTTTTTCGGGATTCCAGGGTCCCGGAACAAAATTCTCCGGAAATCACATAGAAAGTTCCTCAGGTCAGATAAAGCGGCCACCTAAAATTTGAGTATCAACGGAAGACATTTAGGGGTGCCGGTATGCCATAAACCAGCATTCGTCGAATCTCGGATAATCGTGAAAAATTTATTAATGCTCGTTATTTGAGGCTTAAATCGAATAGTTTAATTTCTGTTATGAGCTCGGACGCGTGATTGATAAACCGGGAGAAAACGAAACAGGGACCGGTACGACCTCCCGAACGGCACAAATTGAGGTGTAGAATACAATGTTTTTCGGGATTCCAGGGTCCCGGAACAAAATTCACCGGAAATCAAATAGAAAGTTCATCGGGTCAGATAAAACGGCCACGCAAACGGAAGACATTTTGGGTTCCCGGTATGCCATAAACCAGCATTCGTCAAGCCTCGGATAATCGTGCAAAATGTATTAATGCTCGTTATTTGAGGCTGAAATCGAATAGGTTAATTCTTGAAATGACCTCGGACACGTGATTGAGAAACCTTAGGAAGAAAAAAAACAGGGTCCCGTACGACCTCCCGAACGGTTCAAATTTGAAGTGTATAATACATGGTTTTTCGGGATTCCGGGGTCCGGAACAAAATTCTCCGGAAATCACATAGAAAGCTCCTCGGGTCAGATAAAGCGGCCACGCAAAGTTTGAGTACAAACGGAAGACATTTGGGGGTCCCGGTATGCCATAAACCAGCATTCGTTGAGCCTCGGATAATCGTGAAAAATGTATCAATGCTCGTTATTTGAGGCTGAAATCGAATAGGTTATTTCCTGAAATGAGCTCAGACGCGTGATTGATAAACCGGGAGAAAACGAAAAAGGGTCGAGACGACCTCCGAACGGCTCAAATTGAGGTGTATAATACACGGTGTTTTCGGGATTCCAGGGTCCCGGAACAAAATTCTCCGGAAATCAAATAGAAAGTTCATCAGATCAGATAAAGCGGCCACGCAAAATTGGAACGCAAAATTTGATTAACAACGGAAGATATTTAGGGGTGCCGGTAGGCCATAAACCAGAATTCGTCGAATCTCGGATAATCGTGAAAAATGTATTAATGCTCGTTATTTGAGGCTGAAATCGAATAGGTTAATTCCTGAAATGAGCTCAGACGCGTGATTGAAAAACCGGGAGAAAAAGAAACAGGTCGTCGACCCCGAACGGTGAAATCGAAATGTATAATACACGGTTTTTCGGGATTCCGGGGTCCGGAACAAAATTCTCCGGAAATCACATAGAAAGTTCCTCAGGTCAGATAAAGCGGCCACGCAAAATTTGAGTATCAACGGAAGACATTTAGGGGTGCCGGTATGCCATAAACCAGCATTCGTCGAATCTCGGATAATCGTGAAAAATTTATTAATGCTCGTTATTTGAGGCTTAAATCGAATAGTTTAATTTCTGTTATGAGCTCGGACGCGTGATTGATAAACCGGGAGAAAACGAAACAGGGACCGGTACGACCTCCTGAACGGCTCGAATTGAGGTGTATAATACACGGTTTTTTCGGGATTCCAGGGTCCCGGAACAAAATTCTCCGGAAATCACATAGAAAGTTCATCGGGTCAGATAAAGCGGTCACGCAAAATTTGAGTACCAACGAAAGACATTTGGGGGTCCCGGTATGCCATAAACCAGAATTCGTCGAACGTCGGATAATTGTGAAAATGTTTTAATGCTCGTTATTTGAGGCTGAAATCGAATAGGTTAATTCCTGAAATGAGCTCGGACGCGTGATTGAAAAACCGGGAGAAAAAGAAACAGGGTCCTGTACGACCTCCCGAACGGGTCAAATTGAAGTGTATAATACATGGTTTTTCGGGATTCCAGGGTCCCAGAACAAAATTTTCCGGAAATCACATAGAAATTCCTCGGGCTAGATAAAGCGGCCACGCAAAATTTGAGTACCAACGGAAGACATTTGGGGGTCCCGGTATGCCATAAACCAGCATTCGTCGAACCACGGATAATCGTGAAAAATGTTTTAATGCTCGTTATTTGAGGCTGAAATCGAATAGGTTAATTCCTGAAATGAGCTCGGACGCGTGATTGAAAAACCGTGAGAAAAAGAAACAGGGCCTTGTACGACCTACCGAACTGCTCAAATTGAAGTGTAGAATACACGGTTTTTCGGGATTCCAGGGTCCCGGAACAAAATTCACCGGAAATCAAATAGAAAGTTCATCGGGTCAGATAAAACGGCCACGCAAACGGAAGACATTTTGGGTTCCCGGTATGCCATAAACCAGCATTCGTCAAGCCTCGGATAATCGTGCAAAATGTATTAATGCTCGTTATTTGAGGCTGAAATCGAATAGGTTAATTCTTGAAATGACCTCGGACACGTGATTGAGAAACCGGAAGAAAAAGAAACAGGGTCCTGTACGACCTCCCGAACGGTTCAAATTTGAAGTGTATAATACATGGTTTTTCGGGATTCCAGGGTCCCGGAACAAAATTCTCCGGAAATCACATAGAAAGCTCCTCGGGTCAGATAAAGCGGCCACGCAAAGTTTGAGTACAAACGGAAGACATTTGGGGGTCCCGGTATGCCATAAACCAGCATTCGTTGAGCCTCGGATAATCGTGAAAAATGTATCAATGCTCGTTATTTGAGGCTGAAATCGAATAGGTTATTTCCTGAAATGAGCTCAGACGCGTGATTGATAAACCGGGAGAAAACGAAAAAGGGTCCGGTACGACCTCCTGAACGGCTCAAATTGAGGTGTATAATACACGGTGTTTTCGGGATTCCAGGGTCCCGGAACAAAATTCTCCGGAAATCAAATAGAAAGTTCATCAGATCAGATAAAGCGGCCACGCAAAATTGGAACGCAAAATTTGATTAACAACGGAAGATATTTAGGGGTGCCGGTAGGCCATAAACCAGAATTCGTCGAATCTCGGATAATCGTGAAAAATGTATTAATGCTCGTTATTTGAGGCTGAAATCGAATAGGTTAATTCCTGAAATGAGCTCAGACGCGTGATTGAAAAACCGGGAGAAAAAGAAACAGGGTCCGGTACGACCCCCCGAACGGTGAAATCGAAATGTATAATACACGGTTTTCGGGATTCCGGGGTCCGGAACAAAATTCTCCGGAAATCACATAGAAAGTTCCTCGGAGTCGGATAAAGCGGCCACGCAAAATTTGAGTATCAACGGAAGACATTTAGGGGTGCCGGTATGCCATAAACCAGCATTCGTCGAATCTCGGATAATCGTGAAAAATTTATTAATGCTCGTTATTTGAGGCTTAAATCGAATAGTTTAATTTCTGTTATGAGCTCGGACGCGTGATTGATAAACCGGGAGAAAACGAAACGAGGGACCGTACGACCTCTGAACGGCTCGAATTGAGGTGTATAATACACGGTTTTTCGGGATTCCGTGGTCCGGAACAAAATTATCTGGAAATCAAATAGAAAGTTCATCAGGTCAGATAAAGCGGCCACGCAAAATTTGAGTACCAACGGAAGACATTTAGGGGTGCCGGTATTCCATAAACCAGCATTCGTCGAATCTCGGATAATCGTGAAAAATGTATTAATGCTCGTTATTTGAGGCTGAAATCGAATAGGTTAATTCCTGAAATGAGCTCGGACGCGTGATTGAAAAACCGGGAGAAAAAAAACAGTGGTCCGTACGACCTCCTGAACGGCTCAAATTGAGGTGTATAATACACAGTTTTTTCGGGATTCCAGGGTCCTGGAACAAAATTCTCCGGAAATCACATAGAAAATTCCTCAGGTCAGATAAAGCGGCCACGCAAAATTTGAGTATCAACGGAAGACATTTAGGGGTGCCGGTATGCCATAAACCAGCATTCGTCGAATCTCGGATAATCGTGAAAAATTTATTAATGCTCGTTATTTGAGGCTGAAATCGAATAGGTTAATTTTCTGAAATGAGCTCGGACGCGTGATTGATAAACCGGGAGAAAACGAAACAAGGACCGGTACGACCTCCCGAACGGCACAAATTGAGGTGTAGAATACACGGTTTTTCGGGATTCCAGGGTCCCGGAACAAAATTCACCGGAAATCAAATAGAAAGTTCATCGGGTCAGATAAAACGGCCAAGCAAACGGAAGACATTTTGGGTTCCCGGTATGCCATAAACCAGCATTCGTCAAGCCTCGGATAATCGTGCAAAATGTATTAATGCTCGTTATTTGAGGCTGAAATCGAATAGGTTAATTCTTGAAATGACCTCGGACACGTGATTGAGAAACCGGAAGAAAAAGAAACAGGGTCCTGTACGACCTCCCGAACGGTTCAAATTTGAAGTGTATAATACATGGTTTTTCGGGATTCCAGGGTCCGGAACAAAATTCTCCGGAAATCACATAGAAAGGTCCTCGGGTCGGATAAAGCGGCCACGCAAAGTTTGAGCACCAACGGAAGACATTTGGGGGTCCCGGTATGCCATAAACCAAAGATTCGTTGAGCCTCGGATAATCGTGAAAAATGTATCAATGCTCGTTATTTGAGGCTGAAATCGAATAGGTTATTTCCTGAAATGAGCTCGGACGCGTGATTGATAAACCGGGAGAAAACGAAAAAGGGTCCTGACGACCTCTGAACGGCTCAAATTGAGGTGTATAATACACGGTGTTTCGGGATTCCGGGGTCCCGGAACAAAATTCTCCGGAAATCACATAGAAAGTTCATCGAGTCAGATAAAGCGGCCACGCAAAATTGGAACGCAAAATTTGATTAACAACGGAAGATATTTAGGGGTGCCGGTAGGCCATAAACTTAAGTCGTCGAATCTCGGATAATCGTGAAAAATGTATTAATGCTCGTTATTTGAGGTTGAAATCGAATAGGTTAATTCCTGAAATGAGCTCGGACGCGTGATTGAAAAACCGGGAGAAAAAAAACAGGTCCGTCGACCCCGAACAGTGAAACCGAAATGTATAATACACGGTTTTCGGGATTCCGGGGTCCGGAACAAAATTCTCCGAAAATCACATAGAAAGTTCCTCGGGTCGATAAAGCGGCCACGCAAAATTTGAGTAGCAACGGAAGACATTTAGGGGTCTTAGGTATGCCATAAACCAAACATTCGTCGAATCTCGGATAATCGTGAAAAATTTATTAATGCTCGTTATTTGAGGCTTAAATCGAATAGTTTAATTTCTGTTATGAGCTCGGACGCGTGATTGATAAACCGGGAGAAAACGAAACAGGGGACCGTACGACCTCTGAACGGCTCGAATTGAGGTGTATAATACACGGTTTTTTCGGGATTCCGGGGTCCGGAACAAAATTATCTGGAAATCAAATAGAAAGTTCATCGGGTCGATAAAGCGGCCACGCAAAATTTGAGTACCAACGGAAGACATTTAGGGGTGCCGGTATTCCATAAACCAGCATTCGTCGAATCTCGGATAATCGTGAAAAATGTATTAATGCTCGTTATTTGATTTGAAATTGAATAGGTTAATTCTGAAATGAGCTCGGACGCGTGATTGAAAAACAGGGAGAAAAAGAAACGGGGTCGTACGACCTCTGAACGGCTCAAATTGAGGTGTATAATACACGCTTTTTTCGGGATTCGGGTCTGGAACAAAATTCTCCGAAATCACATAGAAAATTCCTCGGAGTCGAGATAAAGCGGCCACGCAAAATTTGAGTACCAACGGAAGACATTTAAAGTGCCGGTATTCCATAAACCAGCATTCGTCGAATCTCGGATAATCGTGAAAAATGTATTAATGCTCGTTATTTGAGGCTGAAATCGAATAGGTTAATTTTCTGAAATGAGCTCGGACGCGTGATTGAAAAACCGGGAGAAAAGAAATAGGGTCCGGTACGACCTCCCGAACGGCACAAATTGAGGTGTAGAATACACGGTTTTCGGGATTCCGGGGTCCGGAACAAAATTCACTTAGGAAATCAAATAGAAAGTTCATCGGGTCAGATAAAACGGCCACGCAAACGGAAGACATTTTGGGTTCCCGGTATGCCATAAACCAGCATTCGTCAAGCCTCGGATAATCGTGCAAAATGTATTAATGCTCGTTATATGAGGCTGAAATCGAATAGGTTAATTCTTGAAATGACCTCGGACACGTGATTGAGAAACCGGAAGAAAAAGAAACAGGGGTCTGTCGTAGACTGGCAAAATCAACCCGACCCGGTTGACCCGACCCGAAAAGGATGACCCGAGACCGAAATTGACCGAATTGCTGAACCCGAATGACACCGAAGCCCGAAGTGACCCGACCGACCCGAAAATGACCCGAGCTTTCATGGACCCGTAATGAGACCCGACCAGAAATGACCAATCCGAAACCACTCAACCCGAAAATGACCCGGCAAAATATAACTTTAAATGACCCTAATAGACTTGAAATGCCTCTCTTCTCTTAATCTTTGACCGAAAATGGCTCGACCGAATTAACCCGACCCGCTTGACCGAAACACACCCGACCAACAAACCCGAAATAAACCCGTAACCCGAAATGAACCGACCCGATCCGAACTAACCCGAAAATTTGAGAAACCCGAAATGACCCGACCCAAACTAGCCCGGCCAACCCGACCGGTTAACCCGTTTGCCAGGGTCTACATGTACGACCTCCCGAACGGTTCAAATTTGAAGTGTATAATACATGGTTTTTCGGGATTCGTGGTCCCGGAACAAAATTCTCCAGGAAATCACATAGAAAGCTCCTCGGGTCAGATAAAGCGGCCACGCAAAGTTTGAGTACAAACGGAAGACATTTGGGGGTCCCGGTATGCCATAAACCAGCATTCGTTGAGCCTCGGATAATCGTGAAAAATGTATCAATGCTCGTTATTTGAGGCTGAAATCGAATAGGTTATTTCCTGAAATGAGCTCAGACGCGTGATTGATAAACCGGGAGAAAAAGAAACAGGGTCCGGTACGACCCCGACAGTGGAAACCGAAATGTATAATACACGGTTTTCGGGATTCGGGGTCCGGAACAAAATTCTCGGAAATCACATAGAAAGTTCCTCAGGTCAGATAAAGCGGCCACGCAAAATTTGAGTATCAACGGAAGACATTTAGGGGTGCCGGTATGCCATAAACCAGCATTCGTCGAATCTCGGATAATCGTGAAAAATTTATTAATGCTCGTTATTTGAGGCTTAAATCGAATAGTTTAATTTCTGTTATGAGCTCGGACGCGTGATTGATAAACCGGGTGAAAACGAAACAGGGACCGGTACGACCTCCTGAACGGCTCGAATTGAGGTGTATAATACACGGTTTTTTTGGGATTCCAGGGTCCCGGAACAAAATTATCTGGAAATCAAATAGAAAGTTCATCGGGTCGAGATAAAGCGGCCACGCAAAATTTGAGTACCAACGGAAGACATTTAGGGGTGCCGGTATTCCATAAACCAACATTCGTCGAATCTCGGATAATCGTGAAAAATGTATTAATGCTCGTTATTTGAATTTGAAATTGAATAGGTTAATTCTGAAATGAGCTCGGACGCGTGATTGAAAAACAGGGAGAAAAAAAACAGGTCCGTACGACCTCTGAACGGCTCAAATTGAGGTGTATAATACACGTTTTTCGGGATTCCGGGGTCTGGAACAAAATTCTCCGGAAATCACATAGAAAATTCCTCGGAGTCGGATAAAGCGGCCACGCAAAATTTGAGTATCAACGGAAGACATTTAGGGGTGCCGGTATGCCATAAACCAGCATTCGTCGAATCTCGGATAATCGTGAAAAATTTATTAATGCTCGTTATTTGAGGTTTGAAATCGAATAGGTTAATTTTCGAAATGAGCTCGGACGCGTGATTGAAAAACAGGGAGAAAACGAAACGAGGGGACCGTACGACCTCCGAACGGCACAAATTGAGGTGTAGAATACACGGTTTTTCGGGATTCCGGGGTCCGGAACAAAATTCACCGGAAATCAAATAGAAAGTTCATCGGGTCAGATAAAACGGCCACGCAAACGGAAGACATTTTGGGTTCCCGGTATGCCATAAACCAAGATTCGTCAAGCCTCGGATAATCGTGCAAAATGTATTAATGCTCGTTATTTGAGGCTGAAATCGAATAGGTTAATTCTTGAAATGACCTCGGACACGTGATTGAGAAACCGGAAGAAAAAGAAACGGGGTCTGTACGACCTCCCCGAACGGTTCAAATTTGAAGTGTATAATACATGGTTTTTCGGGATTCCAGGGTCCGGAACAAAATTCTCCGGAAATCACATAGAAAGTTCCTCGGGTCGGATAAAGCGGCCACGCAAAGTTTGAGCACAAACGGAAGACATTTGGGGTTGCCGGTATGCCATAAACCAACATTCGTCGAGCCTCGGATAATCGTGAAAAATGTATCAATGCTCGTTATTTGAGGCTGAAATCGAATAGGTTATTTCCTGAAATGAGCTCGGACGCGTGATTGATAAACCGGGAGAAAACGAAAAAGGGTCGTACGACCTCTGAACGGCTCAAATTGAGGTGTATAATACACGGTGTTTTCGGGATTCCGGGTCCGGAACAAAATTCTCGGAAATCAAATAGAAAGTTCATCGAGATCAGATAAAGCGGCCACGCAAAATTGGAACGCAAAATTTGATTAACAACGGAAGATATTTAGGGGTGCCGGTAGGCCATAAACCAGCATTCGTCGAATCTCGGATAATCGTGAAAAATGTATTAATGCTCGTTATTTGAGGCTGAAATCGAATAGGTTAATTCCTGAAATGAGCTCAGACGCGTGATTGAAAAACCGGGAGAAAAAAACAGGGTCCCGTACGACCCCCGAAGCATTTGGCCGAAATGTATAATACACGGTTTTTCGGGATTCGGGGTCCGGAACAAAATTCTCCGGAAATCACATAGAAAGTTCCTCGGGTCGGATAAAGCGGCCACGCAAAATTTGAGTAGCAACGGAAGACATTTAGGGGTGCCGGTATGCCATAAACCAGCATTCGTCGAATCTCGGATAATCGTGAAAAATTTATTAATGCTCGTTATTTGAGGCTTAAATCGAATAGTTTAATTTCTGTTATGAGCTCGGACGCGTGATTGATAAACCGGGAGAAAACGAAACAGGGACCGGTACGACCTCCTGAACGGCTCGAATTGAGGTGTATAATACACGGTTTTTCGGGATTCCGGGGTCCCGAACAAAATTATCTGGAAATCAAATAGAAAGTTCATCGGGTCGGATAAAGCGGCCACGCAAAATTTGAGTACCAACGGAAGACATTTAGGGGTGCCGGTATTCCATAAACCAACATTCGTCGAATCTCGGATAATCGTGAAAAATGTATTAATGCTCGTTATTTGAATTTGAAATTGAATAGGTTAATTCTGAAATGAGCTCGGACGCGTGATTGAAAAACAGGGAGAAAAAGAAACAGGGTCGTCGACCTCTGAACGGCTCAAATTGAGGTGTATAATACACGATTTTTCGGGATTCCGGGGTCTGGAACAAAATTCTCCAGGAAATCACATAGAAAATTCCTCAGGTCAGATAAAGCGGCCACGCAAAATTTGAGTACCAACGGAAGACATTTAGGGGTGCCGGTATTCCATAAACCAGCATTCGTCGAATCTCGGATAATCGTGAAAAATGTATTAATGCTCGTTATTTGAAATTTGAAATCGAATAGGTTAATTTTACGAAATGAGCTCGGACGCGTGATTGAAAAACCGGGAGAAAAGAAATAGGGTCCGGTACGACCTCCCGAACGGCACAAATTGAGGTGTAGAATACACGGTTTTTCGGGATTCCGGGGTCCGGAACAAAATTCACCTAGGAAATCAAATAGAAAGTTCATCGGGTCGAGATAAAACGGCCACGCAAACGGAAGACATTTTGGGTTCCCGGTATGCCATAAACCAGCATTCGTCAAGCCTCGGATAATCGTGCAAAATGTATTAATGCTCGTTATATGAGGCTGAAATCGAATAGGTTAATTCTTGAAATGACCTCGGACACGTGATTGAGAAACCGGAAGAAAAAGAAACAGGGTCCTGTACGTAGACCTGGCAAAATCAACCCGACCCGGTTGACCCGACCCGAAAAGGATGACCCGAGACCCGAAATTGACCCGAATTGCTGAACCCGAATGACACCCGAAGCCCGAAGTGACCCGACCCGACCCGAAAATGACCCGAGCTTTCATGGACCCGTAACAGACCCGACCCGAAATGACCAATCCGAAACCACTCAACCCGAAAATGACCCGGCAAAATATAACTTTAAATGACCCTAATAGACTTGAAATGCCTCTCTTCTCTTAATCTTTGACCCGAAAATGGCCTGACCCGAATTAACCCGACCCGCTTGACCCGAAACACACCCGACCAACAAACCCGAAATAAACCCGTAACCCGAAATGAACTGACCCGATCCGAACTAACCCGAAAATTTGAGAAACCCGAAATGACCCGACCCAAACTAGCCCGACCCGAACCCGACCCGGTTAACCCGTTTGCCAGGTCTACCTGTACGACCTCCCGAACGGTTCAAATTTGAAGTGTATAATACATGGTTTTTCGGGATTCCAGGGTCCCGGAACAAAATTCTCCGGAAATCACATAGAAAGCTCCTCGGGTCAGATAAAGCGGCCACGCAAAGTTTGAGTACAAACGGAAGACATTTGGGGGTCCCGGTATGCCATAAACCAGCATTCGTTGAGCCTCGGATAATCGTGAAAAATGTATCAATGCTCGTTATTTGAGGCTGAAATCGAATAGGTTATTTCCTGAAATGAGCTCAGACGCGTGATTGATAAACCGGGAGAAAAAGAAACAGGGTCCGGTACGACCCCCCGAACGGCTGAAACTGAAATGTATAATACACGGTTTTTCGGGATTCCAGGGTCCCGGAACAAAATTCTCCGGAAATCACATAGAAAGTTCCTCAGGTCAGATAAAGCGGCCACGCAAAATTTGAGTATCAACGGAAGACATTTAGGGGCGCCGGTATGCCATAAACCAGCATTCGTCGAATCTCGGATAATCGTGAAAAATTTATTAATGCTCGTTATTTGAGGCTTAAATCGAATAGTTTAATTTCTGTTATGAGCTCGGACGCGTGATTGATAAACCGGGTGAAAACGAAACAGGGACCGGTACGACCTCCTGAACGGCTCGAATTGAGGTGTATAATACACGGTTTTTTGGGATTCCGGGTCCGGAACAAAATTATCTGGAAATCAAATAGAAAGTTCATCAGGTCAGATAAAGCGGCCACGCAAAATTTGAGTACCAACGGAAGACATTTAGGGGTGCCGGTATTCCATAAACCAGCATTCGTCGAATCTCGGATAATCGTGAAAAATGTATTAATGCTCGTTATTTGAGGCTGAAATCGAATAGGTTAATTCCTGAAATGAGCTCGGACGCGTGATTGAAAAACCGGGAGAAAAAGAAACAGGGTCCGGTACGACCTCCTGAACGGCTCAAATTGAGGTGTATAATACACAGTTTTTTCGGGATTCCAGGGTCCTGGAACAAAATTCTCCGGAAATCACATAGAAAATTCCTCAGGTCAGATAAAGCGGCCACGCAAAATTTGAGTACCAACGGAAGACATTTAGGGGTGCCGGTATTCCATAAACCAGCATTCGTCGAATCTCGGATAATCGTGAAAAATGTATTAATGCTCGTTATTTGAAATTTGAAATCGAATAGGTTAATTTTCTGAAATGAGCTCGGACGCGTGATTGAAAAACCGGGAGAAAAGAAATAGGGTCCGGTACGACCTCCCGAACGGCACAAATTGAGGTGTAGAATACACGGTTTTTCGGGATTCCAGGTAGACCTGGCAAAATCAACCCGACCCGGTTGACCCGACCCGAAAAGGATGACCCGAGACCCGAAATTGACCCGAATTGCTGAACCCGAATGACACCCGAAGCCCGAAGTGACCCGACCCGACCCGAAAATGACCCGAGCTTTCATGGACCCGTAACAGACCCGACCCGAAATGACCAATCCGAAACCACTCAACCCGAAAATGACCCGGCAAAATATAACTTTAAATGACCCTAATAGACTTGAAATGCCTCTCTTCTCTTAATCTTTGACCCGAAAATGGCTCGACCGAATTAACCCGACCCGCTTGACCGAAACACACCCGACCAACAAACCCAAAAATAAACCCGTAACCGAAATGAACCGACCCGATCCGAACTAACCCGAAAATTTGAGAAACCCGAAATGACCCGACCCAAACTAGCCCGACCCGAACCCGACCCGGTTAACCCGTTTGCCAGGTCTAATTCCAGGGTCCCGGAACAAAATTCACCGGAAATCAAATAGAAAGTTCATCGGGTCAGATAAAACGGCCACGCAAACGGAAGACATTTTGGGTTCCGGTATGCCATAAACCGAAGATTCGTCAAGCCTCGGATAATCGTGCAAAATGTATTAATGCTCGTTATATGAGGCTGAAATCGAATAGGTTAATTCTTGAAATGACCTCGGACACGTGATTGAGAAACCGGAAGAAAAAGAAACGGGGTCGTAGACTGGCAAAATCAACCCGACCCGGTTGACCCGACCCGAAAAGGATGACCCGAGACCCGAAATTGACCCGAATTGCTGAACCCGAATGACACCCGAAGCCCGAAGTGACCCGACCCGACCCGAAAATGACCCGAGCTTTCATGGACCCGTAATGGACCCGACCCGAAATGACCAATCCGAAACCACTCAACCCGAAAATGACCCGGCAAAATATAACTTTAAATGACCCTAATAGACTTGAAATGCCTCTCTTCTCTTAATCTTTGACCCGAAAATGGCCTGACCCGAATTAACCCGACCCGCTTGACCCGAAACACACCCGACCAACAAACCCGAAATAAACCCGTAACCCGAAATGAACTGACCCGATCCGAACTAACCCGAAAATTTGAGAAACCCGAAATGACCCGACCCAAACTAGCCCGACCCGAACCCGACCCGGTTAACCCGTTTGCCAGGTCTACCTGTACGACCTCCCGAACGGTTCAAATTTGAAGTGTATAATACATGGTTTTTCGGGATTCCAGGGTCCCGGAACAAAATTCTCCGGAAATCACATAGAAAGCTCCTCGGGTCAGATAAAGCGGCCACGCAAAGTTTGAGTACAAACGGAAGACATTTGGGGGTCCCGGTATGCCATAAACCAGCATTCGTTGAGCCTCGGATAATCGTGAAAAATGTATCAATGCTCGTTATTTGAGGCTGAAATCGAATAGGTTATTTCCTGAAATGAGCTCAGACGCGTGATTGATAAACCGGGAGAAAAAGAAACAGGGTCCGGTACGACCCCCCGAACGGCTGAAACTGAAATGTATAATACACGGTTTTTCGGGATTCCAGGGTCCCGGAACAAAATTCTCCGGAAATCACATAGAAAGTTCCTCGGAGTCGATAAAGCGGCCACGCAAAATTTGAGTATCAACGGAAGACATTTAGGGGTGCCGGTATGCCATAAACCAGCATTCGTCGAATCTCGGATAATCGTGAAAAATTTATTAATGCTCGTTATTTGAGGCTTAAATCGAATAGTTTAATTTCTGTTATGAGCTCGGACGCGTGATTGATAAACCGGGTGAAAACGAAACAGGGACCGGTACGACCTCCTGAACGGCTCGAATTGAGGTGTATAATACACGGTTTTTGGGATTCAGGGTCCGGAACAAAATTATCTGGAAATCAAATAGAAAGTTCATCGGAGTCGGATAAAGCGGCCACGCAAAATTTGAGTACCAACGGAAGACATTTAGGGGTGCCGGTATTCCATAAACCAGCATTCGTCGAATCTCGGATAATCGTGAAAAATGTATTAATGCTCGTTATTTGAGGCTGAAATTGAATAGGTTAATTCCTGAAATGAGCTCGGACGCGTGATTGAAAAACCGGGAGAAAAAGAAACAGGGTCCGGTACGACCTCCTGAACGGCTCAAATTGAGGTGTATAATACACAGTTTTTTCGGGATTCCAGGGTCCTGGAACAAAATTCTCCGGAAATCACATAGAAAATTCCTCAGGTCAGATAAAGCGGCCACGCAAAATTTGAGTATCAACGGAAGACATTTAGGGGTGCCGGTATGCCATAAACCAGCATTCGTCGAATCTCGGATAATCGTGAAAAATTTATTAATGCTCGTTATTTGAATTTGAAATCGAATAGGTTAATTTTCTGAAATGAGCTCGGACGCGTGATTGATAAACCGGGAGAAAACGAAACAGGGACCGGTACGACCTCCCGAACGGCACAAATTGAGGTGTAGAATACACGGTTTTTCGGGATTCCAGGGTCCCGGAACAAAATTCACCGGAAATCAAATAGAAAGTTCATCGGGTCAGATAAAACGGCCACGCAAACGGAAGACATTTTGGGTTCCCGGTATGCCATAAACCAGCATTCGTCAAGCCTCGGATAATCGTGCAAAATGTATTAATGCTCGTTATTTGAGGCTGAAATCGAATAGGTTAATTCTTGAAATGACCTCGGACACGTGATTGAGAAACCGGAAGAAAAAGAAACAGGGTCCTGTACGACCTCCCGAACGGTTCAAATTTGAAGTGTATAATACATGGTTTTTCGGGATTCCAGGGTCCCGGAACAAAATTCTCCGGAAATCACATAGAAAGCTCCTCGGGTCAGATAAAGCGGCCACGCAAAGTTTGAGTACAAACGGAAGACATTTGGGGGTCCCGGTATGCCATAAACCAGCATTCGTTGAGCCTCGGATAATCGTGAAAAATGTATCAATGCTCGTTATTTGAGGCTGAAATCGAATAGGTTATTTCCTGAAATGAGCTCAGACGCGTGATTGATAAACCGGGAGAAAACGAAAAAGGGTCCGGTACGACCTCCTGAACGGCTCAAATTGAGGTGTATAATACACGGTGTTTTCGGGATTCCGGGGTCCGGAACAAAATTCTCGGAAATCAAATAGAAAGTTCATCAGATCAGATAAAGCGGCCACGCAAAATTGGAACGCAAAATTTGATTAACAACGGAAGATATTTAGGGGTGCCGTGTAGGTATAAACCAAACATTCGTCGAATCTCGGATAATCGTGAAAAATGTATTAATGCTCGTTATTTGAGGCTGAAATCGAATAGGTTAATTCCTGAAATGAGCTCAGACGCGTGATTGAAAAACCGGGAGAAAAAGAAACAGGGTCCGGTACGACCCCCCGAACGGCTGAAACTGAAATGTATAATACACGGTTTTTCGGGATTCCAGGGTCCCGGAACAAAATTCTCCGGAAATCACATAGAAAGTTCCTCAGGTCAGATAAAGCGGCCACGCAAAATTTGAGTATCAACGGAAGACATTTAGGGGTGCCGGTATGCCATAAACCAGCATTCGTCGAATCTCGGATAATCGTGAAAAATTTATTAATGCTCGTTATTTGAGGCTTAAATCGAATAGTTTAATTTCTGTTATGAGCTCGGACGCGTGATTGATAAACCGGGAGAAAACGAAACAGGGACCGGTACGACCTCCTGAACGGCTCGAATTGAGGTGTATAATACACGGTTTTTTCGGGATTCCAGGGTCCCGGAACAAAATTATCTGGAAATCAAATAGAAAGTTCATCAGGTCAGATAAAGCGGCCACGCAAAATTTGAGTACCAACGGAAGACATTTAGGGGTGCCGGTATTCCATAAACCAGCATTCGTCGAATCTCGGATAATCGTGAAAAATGTATTAATGCTCGTTATTTGAGGCTGAAATTGAATAGGTTAATTCCTGAAATGAGCTCGGACGCGTGATTGAAAAACCGGGAGAAAAAGAAACAGGGTCCGGTACGACCTCCTGAACGGCTCAAATTGAGGTGTATAATACACGCTTTTTTCGGGATTCAGGGTCTGGAACAAAATTCTCGGAAATCACATAGAAAATTCCTCGGAGTCGAGATAAAGCGGCCACGCAAAATTTGAGTACCAACGGAAGACATTTAGGGGTGCCGGTATTCCATAAACCAACATTCGTCGAATCTCGGATAATCGTGAAAAATGTATTAATGCTCGTTATTTGAGGTTGAAATCGAATAGGTTAATTTACTGAAATGAGCTCGGACGCGTGATTGAAAAACCGGGAGAAAAGAAATAGGGTCCGGTACGACCTCCCGAACGGCACAAATTGAGGTGTAGAATACACGGTTTTTCGGGATTCCAGGGTCCCGGAACAAAATTCACCGGAAATCAAATAGAAAGTTCATCGGGTCAGATAAAACGGCCACGCAAACGGAAGACATTTTGGGTTCCCGGTATGCCATAAACCAGCATTCGTCAAGCCTCGGATAATCGTGCAAAATGTATTAATGCTCGTTATATGAGGCTGAAATCGAATAGGTTAATTCTTGAAATGACCTCGGACACGTGATTGAGAAACCGGAAGAAAAAGAAACAGGGTCCTGTACGTAGACCTGGCAAAATCAACCCGACCCGGTTGACCCGACCCGAAAAGGATGACCCGAGACCCGAAATTGACCCGAATTGCTGAACCCGAATGACACCCGAAGCCCGAAGTGACCCGACCCGACCCGAAAATGACCCGAGCTTTCATGGACCCGTAACAGACCCGACCCGAAATGACCAATCCGAAACCACTCAACCCGAAAATGACCCGGCAAAATATAACTTTAAATGACCCTAATAGACTTGAAATGCCTCTCTTCTCTTAATCTTTGACCCGAAAATGGCCTGACCCGAATTAACCCGACCCGCTTGACCCGAAACACACCCGACCAACAAACCCGAAATAAACCCGTAACCGAAATGCCCGACCCGATCCGAACTAACCCGAAAATTTGAGAAACCCGAAATGACCCGACCCAAACTAGCCCGACCCGAACCCGAGCCGGTTAACCCGTTTGCCAGGTCTACCTGTACGACCTCCCGAACGGTTCAAATTTGAAGTGTATAATACATGGTTTTTCGGGATTCGGTCCGGAACAAAATTCTCCGGAAATCACATAGAAAGCTCCTCGGGTCGGATAAAGCGGCCACGCAAAGTTTGAGTACAAACGGAAGACATTTGGGGTCCCGGTATGCCATAAACCAAACATTCGTTGAGCCTCGGATAATCGTGAAAAATGTATCAATGCTCGTTATTTGAATTTGAAATCGAATAGGTTATTTCTGAAATGAGCTCAGACGCGTGATTGATAAACCGGGAGAAAAAGAAACAGGGTCCGGTACGACCCCCCGAACGGCTGAAACTGAAATGTATAATACACGGTTTTTCGGGATTCCAGGGTCCCGGAACAAAATTCTCCGGAAATCACATAGAAAGTTCCTCGGAGTCGATAAAGCGGCCACGCAAAATTTGAGTATCAACGGAAGACATTTAGGGGTGCCGGTATGCCATAAACCAGCATTCGTCGAATCTCGGATAATCGTGAAAAATTTATTAATGCTCGTTATTTGAGGCTTAAATCGAATAGTTTAATTTCTGTTATGAGCTCGGACGCGTGATTGATAAACCGGGTGAAAACGAAACAGGGACCGGTACGACCTCCTGAACGGCTCGAATTGAGGTGTATAATACACGGTTTTTTTGGGATTCCAGGGTCCCGGAACAAAATTATCTGGAAATCAAATAGAAAGTTCATCAGGTCAGATAAAGCGGCCACGCAAAATTTGAGTACCAACGGAAGACATTTAGGGGTGCCGGTATTCCATAAACCAGCATTCGTCGAATCTCGGATAATCGTGAAAAATGTATTAATGCTCGTTATTTGAGGCTGAAATCGAATAGGTTAATTTTCTGAAATGAGCTCGGACGCGTGATTGAAAAACCGGGAGAAAAGAAATAGGGTCCGGTACGACCTCCCGAACGGCACAAATTGAGGTGTAGAATACACGGTTTTTCGGGATTCCAGGGTCCCGGAACAAAATTCACCGGAAATCAAATAGAAAGTTCATCGGGTCAGATAAAACGGCCACGCAAACGGAAGACATTTTGGGTTCCCGGTATGCCATAAACCAGCATTCGTCAAGCCTCGGATAATCGTGCAAAATGTATTAATGCTCGTTATATGAGGCTGAAATCGAATAGGTTAATTCTTGAAATGACCTCGGACACGTGATTGAGAAACCGGAAGAAAAAGAAACAGGGTCCTGTACGTAGACCTGGCAAAATCAACCCGACCCGGTTGACCCGACCCGAAAAGGATGACCCGAGACCCGAAATTGACCCGAATTGCTGAACCCGAATGACACCCGAAGCCCGAAGTGACCCGACCCGACCCGAAAATGACCCGAGCTTTCATGGACCCGTAACAGACCCGACCCGAAATGACCAATCCGAAACCACTCAACCCGAAAATGACCCGGCAAAATATAACTTTAAATGACCCTAATAGACTTGAAATGCCTCTCTTCTCTTAATCTTTGACCCGAAAATGGCTCGACCGAATTAACCCGACCCGCTTGACCGAAACACACCCGACCAACAAACCCGAAATAAACCCGTAACCGAAATGAACCCGACCCGATCCGAACTAACCCGAAAATTTGAGAAACCCGAAATGACCCGACCCAAACTAGCCCGAGCCAACCCGACCGGTTAACCGTTTGCCAGTCTACCAGATTACGACCTCCCGAACGGTTCAAATTTGAAGTGTATAATACATGGTTTTTCGGGATTCGTGGTCCCGGAACAAAATTCTTCGGAAATCACATAGAAAGCTCCTCGGGTCAGATAAAGCGGCCACGCAAAGTTTGAGTACAAACGGAAGACATTTGGGGGTCCCGGTATGCCATAAACCAGCATTCGTTGAGCCTCGGATAATCGTGAAAAATGTATCAATGCTCGTTATTTGAGGCTGAAATCGAATAGGTTATTTCCTGAAATGAGCTCAGACGCGTGATTGATAAACCGGGAGAAAAAAACAGGTCGAGCACGACCCCCGAACAGTGAAACTGAAATGTATAATACACGGTTTTTCGGGATTCCAGGGTCCCGGAACAAAATTCTCCGGAAATCACATAGAAAGTTCCTCAGGTCAGATAAAGCGGCCACGCAAAATTTGAGTATCAACGGAAGACATTTAGGGGTGCTTAGGTATGCCATAAACCAAAGCATTCGTCGAATCTCGGATAATCGTGAAAAATTTATTAATGCTCGTTATTTGAGGCTTAAATCGAATAGTTTAATTTCTGTTATGAGCTCGGACGCGTGATTGATAAACCGGGTGAAAACGAAACAGGGACCGTACGACCTCTGAACGGCTCGAATTGAGGTGTATAATACACGGTTTTTTTGGGATTCCGGGGTCCGGAACAAAATTATCACGGAAATCAAATAGAAAGTTCATCAGTCGGATAAAGCGGCCACGCAAAATTTGAGTACCAACGGAAGACATTTAGGGGTGCCGGTATTCCATAAACCAAAGATTCGTCGAATCTCGGATAATCGTGAAAAATGTATTAATGCTCGTTATTTGGGGCTGAAATTGAATAGGTTAATTCTGAAATGAGCTCGGACGCGTGATTGAAAAACAAGGAGAAAAAGAAACAGGGTCCGACGACCTCGAACGGCTCAAATTGAGGTGTATAATACACGATTTTTCGGGATTCGGGGTCTGGAACAAAATTCTCCGGAAATCACATAGAAAATTCCTCAGGTCAGATAAAGCGGCCACGCAAAATTTGAGTATCAACGGAAGACATTTAGGGGTGCCGGTATGCCATAAACCAGCATTCGTCGAATCTCGGATAATCGTGAAAAATTTATTAATGCTCGTTATTTGAGGCTGAAATCGAATAGGTTAATTTTCTGAAATGAGCTCGGACGCGTGATTGATAAACCGGGAGAAAACGAAACGAGGGGACCGCACGACCTCCGAACGGCACAAATTGAGGTGTAGAATACACGGTTTTCGGGATTCCGGGTCCCGGAACAAAATTCATAGGAAATCAAATAGAAAGTTCATCGGGTCAGATAAAACGGCCACGCAAACGGAAGACATTTTGGGTTCCCGGTATGCCATAAACCAGCATTCGTCAAGCCTCGGATAATCGTGCAAAATGTATTAATGCTCGTTATTTGAGGCTGAAATCGAATAGGTTAATTCTTGAAATGACCTCGGACACGTGATTGAGAAACCGGAAGAAAAAGAAACAGGGTCCTGTACGACCTCCCGAACGGTTCAAATTTGAAGTGTATAATACATGGTTTTTCGGGATTCCGGGGTCCGGAACAAAATTCTCCGGAAATCACATAGAAAGCTCCTCGGGTCGGATAAAGCGGCCACGCAAAGTTTGAGTACAAACGGAAGACATTTGGGGGTCCCGGTATGCCATAAACCAGCATTCGTTGAGCCTCGGATAATCGTGAAAAATGTATCAATGCTCGTTATTTGAGGCTGAAATCGAATAGGTTATTTCCTGAAATGAGCTCAGACGCGTGATTGATAAACCGGGAGAAAACGAAAAAGGGTCCGGTACGACCTCCTGAACGGCTCAAATTGAGGTGTATAATACACGGTGTTTTCGGGATTCCAGGGTCCCGGAACAAAATTCTCCGGAAATCAAATAGAAAGTTCATCAGATCAGATAAAGCGGCCACGCAAAATTGGAACGCAAAATTTGATTAACAACGGAAGATATTTAGGGGTGGGAGGCCATAAACCAGCATTCGTCGAATCTCGGATAATCGTGAAAAATGTATTAATGCTCGTTATTTGAGGCTGAAATCGAATAGGTTAATTCCTGAAATGAGCTCAGACGCGTGATTGAAAAACCGGGAGAAAAAGAAACAGGGTCCGGTACGACCCCCCGAACGGCTGAAACTGAAATGTATAATACACGGTTTTTCGGGATTCCAGGGTCCCGGAACAAAATTCTCCGGAAATCACATAGAAAGTTCCTCAGGTCAGATAAAGCGGCCACGCAAAATTTGAGTATCAACGGAAGACATTTAGGGGTGCCGGTATGCCATAAACCAGCATTCGTCGAATCTCGGATAATCGTGAAAAATTTATTAATGCTCGTTATTTGAGGCTTAAATCGAATAGTTTAATTTCTGTTATGAGCTCGGACGCGTGATTGATAAACCGGGAGAAAACGAAACAGGGACCGGTACGACCTCCTGAACGGCTCGAATTGAGGTGTATAATACACGGCTTTTTTCGGGATTCCAGGGTCCGGAACAAAATTATCGGAAATCAAATAGAAAGTTCATCAGTCGGATAAAGCGGCCACGCAAAATTTGAGTACCAACGGAAGACATTTAGGGGTGCCGGTATTCCATAAACCAGCATTCGTCGAATCTCGGATAATCGTGAAAAATGTATTAATGCTCGTTATTTGAGGCTGAAATTGAATAGGTTAATTCCTGAAATGAGCTCGGACGCGTGATTGAAAAACCGGGAGAAAAAGAAACAGGGTCCGGTACGACCTCCTGAACGGCTCAAATTGAGGTGTATAATACACAGTTTTTTCGGGATTCCAGGGTCCTGGAACAAAATTCTACGGAAATCACATAGAAAATTCCTCGAGTCGATAAAGCGGCCACGCAAAATTTGAGTACCAACGGAAGACATTTAGGGGTGCCGGTATTCCATAAACCAAAGATTCGTCGAATCTCGGATAATCGTGAAAAATGTATTAATGCTCGTTATTTGAGGCTGAAATCGAATAGGTTAATTTTCTGAAATGAGCTCGGACGCGTGATTGAAAAACCGGGAGAAAAGAAATTGGGTCCGGTACGACCTCCCGAACGGCACAAATTGAGGTGTAGAATACACGGTTTTTCGGGATTCCAGGGTCCCGGAACAAAATTCACCGGAAATCAAATAGAAAGTTCATCGGGTCAGATAAAACGGCCACGCAAACGGAAGACATTTTGGGTTCCCGGTATGCCATAAACCAGCATTCGTCAAGCCTCGGATAATCGTGCAAAATGTATTAATGCTCGTTATATGAGGCTGAAATCGAATAGGTTAATTCTTGAAATGACCTCGGACACGTGATTGAGAAACCGGAAGAAAAAGAAACAGGGTCCTGTACGTAGACCTGGCAAAATCAACCCGACCCGGTTGACCCGACCCGAAAAGGATGACCCGAGACCCGAAGTTGACCGAATTTCTTGAACCCGAATGACACCCGAAGCCCGAAGTGACCCGACCCGACCCGAAAATGACCCGAGCTTTCATGGACCCGTAACAGACCCGACCCGAAATGACCAATCCGAAACCACTCAACCCGAAAATGACCCGGCAAAATATAACTTTAAATGACCCTAATAGACTTGAAATGCCTCTCTTCTCTTAATCTTTGACCCGAAAATGGCGACCGAATTAACCCGACCCGCTTGACCCGAAACACACCCGACCAACAAACCCGAAATAAACCCGTAACCCGAAATGAACTGACCCGATCCGAACTAACCCGAAAATTTGAGAAACCCGAAATGACCCGACCCAAACTAGCCCGACCCGAACCCGACCCGGTTAACCCGTTTGCCAGGTCTACCTGTACGACCTCCCGAACGGTTCAAATTTGAAGTGTATAATACATGGTTTTTCGGGATTCCAGGGTCCCGGAACAAAATTCTCTGGAAATCACATAGAAAGCTCCTCGGGTCGATAAAGCGGCCACGCAAAGTTTGAGTACAAACGGAAGACATTTGGGGTCCCGGTATGCCATAAACCAAAGATTCGTTGAGCCTCGGATAATCGTGAAAAATGTATCAATGCTCGTTATTTGAGGCTGAAATCGAATAGGTTATTTCCTGAAATGAGCTCAGACGCGTGATTGATAAACCGGGAGAAAAAGAAACAGGGTCCGGTACGACCCCGAACGGCAAATCGAAATGTATAATACACGGTTTTCGGGATTCGGGTCCCGGAACAAAATTCTCCGGAAATCACATAGAAAGTTCCTCGGGTCGGATAAAGCGGCCACGCAAAATTTGAGTAGCAACGGAAGACATTTAGGGGTGCTGGTATGCCATAAACCAAAGATTCGTCGAATCTCGGATAATCGTGAAAAATTTATTAATGCTCGTTATTTGAGGCTTAAATCGAATAGTTTAATTTCTGTTATGAGCTCGGACGCGTGATTGATAAACCGGTGAAAACGAAACGAGGGGACCGGACGACCTCTGAACGGCTCGAATTGAGGTGTATAATACACGGTTTTTTGGGATTCCAGGGTCCCGGAACAAAATTATCTGGAAATCAAATAGAAAGTTCATCAGGTCAGATAAAGCGGCCACGCAAAATTTGAGTACCAACGGAAGACATTTAGGGGTGCCGGTATTCCATAAACCAGCATTCGTCGAATCTCGGATAATCGTGAAAAATGTATTAATGCTCGTTATTTGAGGCTGAAATCGAATAGGTTAATTCCTGAAATGAGCTCGGACGCGTGATTGAAAAACCGGGAGAAAAAGAAACAGGGTCCGGTACGACCTCCTGAACGGCTCAAATTGAGGTGTATAATACACAGTTTTTTCGGGATTCCAGGGTCCTGGAACAAAATTCTCCGGAAATCACATAGAAAATTCCTCAGGTCAGATAAAGCGGCCACGCAAAATTTGAGTACCAACGGAAGACATTTAGGGGTGCCGGTATTCCATAAACCAGCATTCGTCGAATCTCGGATAATCGTGAAAAATGTATTAATGCTCGTTATTTGAGGCTGAAATCGAATAGGTTAATTTTCTGAAATGAGCTCGGACGCGTGATTGAAAAACCGGGAGAAAAGAAATAGGGTCCGGTACGACCTCCCGAACGGCACAAATTGAGGTGTAGAATACACGGTTTTTCGGGATTCCAGGGTCCCGGAACAAAATTCACCGGAAATCAAATAGAAAGTTCATCGGGTCAGATAAAACGGCCACGCAAACGGAAGACATTTTGGGTTCCCGGTATGCCATAAACCAGCATTCGTCAAGCCTCGGATAATCGTGCAAAATGTATTAATGCTCGTTATATGAGGCTGAAATCGAATAGGTTAATTCTTGAAATGACCTCGGACACGTGATTGAGAAACCGGAAGAAAAAGAAACAGGGTCCTGTACGACCTCCCGAACGGTTCAAATTTGAAGTGTATAATACATGGTTTTTCGGGATTCCAGGGTCCCGGAACAAAATTCTTCGGAAATCACATAGAAAGCTCCTCGGGTCAGATAAAGCGGCCACGCAAAGTTTGAGTACAAACGGAAGACATTTGGGGTCCGGTATGCCATAAACCGGCATTCGTTGAGCCTCGGATAATCGTGAAAAATGTATCAATGCTCGTTATTTGATTTGAAATCGAATAGGTTATTTCTGAAATGAGCTCGGACGCGTGATTGATAAACCGGGAGAAAACGAAAAAGGGTCCGTACGACCTCTGAACGGCTCAAATTGAGGTGTATAATACACGGTGTTTCGGGATTCCGGGGTCCCGGAACAAAATTCTCCGGAAATCACATAGAAAGTTCATCGGATCAGATAAAGCGGCCACGCAAAATTGGAACGCAAAATTTGATTAACAACGGAAGATATTTAGGGGTGCCGGTAGGCCATAAACCAGAATTCGTCGAATCTCGGATAATCGTGAAAAATGTATTAATGCTCGTTATTTGAGGCTGAAATCGAATAGGTTAATTCTGAAATGAGCTCGAGACGCGTGATTGAAAAACTGGGAGAAAAAAAACAGGGTCAGACGACCCCGAACGGCGAAACTGAAATGTATAATACACGGTTTTTGGGATTCCAGGGTCCCGGAACAAAATTCTCCGGAAATCACATAGAAAGTTCCTCAGGTCAGATAAAGCGGCCACGCAAAATTTGAGTATCAACGGAAGACATTTAGGGGTGCCGATATGCCATAAACCAGCATTCGTCGAATCTCGGATAATCGTGAAAAATGTATTAATGCTCGTTATTTGAGGCTTAAATCGAATAGTTTAATTTCTGTTATGAGCTCGGACGCGTGATTGATAAACCGGGAGAAAACGAAACAGGGACCGGTACGACCTCCTGAACGGCTCGAATTGAGGTGTATAATACACGGTTTTTTCGGGATTCCAGGGTCCCGGAACAAAATTATCTGGAAATCAAATAGAAAGTTCATCAGGTCAGATAAAGCGGCCACGCAAAATTTGAGTACCAACGGAAGACATTTAGGGGTGCCGGTATTCCATAAACCAGCATTCGTCGAATCTCGGATAATCGTGAACTCGTTATTTGAGGCTGAAATTGAATAGGTTAATTCCTGAAATGAGCTCGGACGCGTGATTGAAAAACCGGGAGAAAAAGAAACAGGGTCCGGTACGACCTCCTGAACGGCTCAAATTGAGGTGTATAATACACAGTTTTTTCGGGATTCCAGGGTCCTGGAACAAAATTCTCCGGAAATCACATAGAAAATTCCTCAGGTCAGATAAAGCGGCCACGCAAAATTTGAGTACCAACGGAAGACATTTAGGGGTGCCGGTATTCCATAAACCAGCATTCGTCGAATCTCGGATAATCGTGAAAAATGTATTAATGCTCGTTATTTGAGGCTGAAATCGAATAGGTTAATTTTCTGAAATGAGCTCGGACGCGTGATTGAAAAACCGGGAGAAAAGAAATAGGGTCCGGTACGACCTCCCGAACGGCACAAATTGAGGTGTAGAATACACGGTTTTTCGGGATTCCAGGGTCCCGGAACAAAATTCACCGGAAATCAAATAGAAAGTTCATCGGGTCGAGAAAACGGCCACGCAAACGGAAGACATTTTGGGTTCCCGGTATGCCATAAACCAAGATTCGTCAAGCCTCGGATAATCGTGCAAAATGTATTAATGCTCGTTATTTGAGGCTGAAATCGAATAGGTTAATTCTTGAAATGACCTCGGACACGTGATTGAGAAACCGGAAGAAAAAGAAACAGGGTCTGTCGACCTCCCGAACGGTTCAAATTTGAAGTGTATAATACATGGTTTTTCGGGATTCCAGGGTCCCGGAACAAAATTCTCCGGAAATCACATAGAAAGCTCCTCGGGTCAGATAAAGCGGCCACGCAAAGTTTGAGTACAAACGGAAGACATTTGGGGGTCCCGGTATGCCATAAACCAAAGATTCGTTGAGCCTCGGATAATCGTGAAAAATGTATCAATGCTCGTTATTTGAGGAAATTTGAAATCGAATAGGTTATTTCTGAAATGAGCTCAGACGCGTGATTGATAAACCGGGAGAAAACGAAAAAGGGTCCCATTTACGACCTCCGAACGGCTCAAATTGAGGTGTATAATACACGGTGTTTTCGGGATTCCAGGGTCCCGGAACAAAATTCTCCGGAAATCAAATAGAAAGTTCATCAGATCAGATAAAGCGGCCACGCAAAATTGGAACGCAAAATTTGATTAACAACGGAAGATATTTAGGGTGCCGAGTAGGCCATAAACCGCAGTCGTCGAATCTCGGATAATCGTGAAAAATGTATTAATGCTCGTTATTTGAGGCTGAAATCGAATAGGTTAATTCCTGAAATGAGCTCAGACGCGTGATTGAAAAACTGGGAGAAAAAGAAACAGGGTCCGACGACCCCGAACATTTGAAACCGAAATGTATAATACACGGTTTTGGGATTCCGTGGTCCCGGAACAAAATTCTCCGGAAATCACATAGAAAGTTCCTCGGGTCGGATAAAGCGGCCACGCAAAATTTGAGTAGCAACGGAAGACATTTAGGGGTGCCGATATGCCATAAACCAGCATTCGTCGAATCTCGGATAATCGTGAAAAATGTATTAATGCTCGTTATTTGAGGCTTAAATCGAATAGTTTAATTTCTGTTATGAGCTCGGACGCGTGATTGATAAACCGGGAGAAAACGAAACAGGGACCGGTACGACCTCCTGAACGGCTCGAATTGAGGTGTATAATACACGGTTTTTCGGGATTCCGTGGTCCCGGAACAAAATTATCTGGAAATCACATAGAAAGTTCCTCGGGTCGATAAAGCGGCCACGCAAAATTTGAGTACCAACGGAAGACATTTAGGGGTGCCGGTATTCCATAAACCAACATTCGTCGAATCTCGGATAATCGTGAAAAATGTATTAATGCTCGTTATTTGAAATTTGAAATTGAATAGGTTAATTCTGAAATGAGCTCGGACGCGTGATTGAAAAACAGGGAGAAAAAAAAAACGGGTCCGGTACGACCTCCGAACAGCTCAAATTGAGGTGTATAATACACAGTTTTTTCGGGATTCCAGGGTCCTGGAACAAAATTCTCCGGAAATCACATAGAAAATTCCTCAGGTCAGATAAAGCGGCCACGCAAAATTTGAGTACCAACGGAAGACATTTAGGGGTGCCGGTATTCCATAAACCAGCATTCGTCGAATCTCGGATAATCGTGAAAAATGTATTAATGCTCGTTATTTGAGGCTGAAATCGAATAGGTTAATTTTCTGAAATGAGCTCGGACGCGTGATTGAAAAACCGGGAGAAAAGAAATAGGGTCGCACGACCTCCCGAACGGCACAAATTGAGGTGTAGAATACACGGTTTCGGGATTCGGGGTCCGGAACAAAATTCACCGGAAATCAAATAGAAAGTTCATCGGGTCAGATAAAACGGCCACGCAAACGGAAGACATTTTGGGTTCCCGGTATGCCATAAACAGCAAAGATTCGTCAAGCCTCGGATAATCGTGCAAAATGTATTAATGCTCGTTATATGAGGCTGAAATCGAATAGGTTAATTCTTGAAATGACCTCGGACACGTGATTGAGAAACCGGAAGAAAAAGAAACAGGGTCCTGTACGGCTGTACGACCTCCCGAACGGTTCAAATTTGAAGTGTATAATACATGGTTTTTCGGGATTCCAGGGTCCCGGAACAAAATTCTCCGGAAATCACATAGAAAGCTCCTCGGGTCAGATAAAGCGGCCACGCAAAGTTTGAGTACAAACGGAAGACATTTGGGGGTCCCGGTATGCCATAAACCAGCATTCGTTGAGCCTCGGATAATCGTGAAAAATGTATCAATGCTCGTTATTTGAGGCTGAAATCGAATAGGTTATTTCCTGAAATGAGCTCGGACGCGTGATTGATAAACCGGGAGAAAACGAAACAGGGACCGGTACGACCTCCTGAACGGCTCGAATTGAGGTGTATAATACACGGTTTTTTTGGGATTCCAGGGTCCCGGAACAAAATTATCTGGAAATCAAATAGAAAGTTCATCAGGTCAGATAAAGCGGCCACGCAAAATTTGAGTACCAACGGAAGACATTTAGGGGTGCCGGTATTCCATAAACCAGCATTCGTCGAATCTCGGATAATCGTGAAAAATGTATTAATGCTCGTTATTTGAGGCTGAAATTGAATAGGTTAATTCCTGAAATGAGCTCGGACGCGTGATTGAAAAACCGGGAGAAAAAGAAACAGGGTCCGGTACGACCTCCTGAACGGCTCAAATTGAGGTGTATAATACACAGTTTTTTCGGGATTCCAGGGTCCTTGAACAAAATTCTCCGGAAATCACATAGAAAATTCCTCAGGTCAGATAAAGCGGCCACGCAAAATTTGAGTATCAACGGAAGACATTTAGGGGTGCCGATATGCCATAAACCAGCATTCGTCGAATCTCGGATAATCGTGAAAAATGTATTAATGCTCGTTATTTGAGGCTTAAATCGAATAGTTTAATTTCTGTTATGAGCTCGGACGCGTGATTGATAAACCGGGAGAAAACGAAACAGGGACCGGTACGACCTCCTGAACGGCTCGAATTGAGGTGTATAATACACGGTTTTTTCGGGATTCCAGGGTCCCGGAACAAAATTATCAGGAAATCAAATAGAAAGTTCATCAGGTCAGATAAAGCGGCCACGCAAAATTTGAGTACCAACGGAAGACATTTAGGGGTGCCGGTATTCCATAAACCATCATTCGTCGAATCTCGGATAATCGTGAAAAATGTATTAATGCTCGTTATTTGCATTTGAAATCGAATAGGTTAATTCCGAAATGAGCTCGGACGCGTGATTGAAAAACAGGGAGAAAAAGAAACAGGTCCGTACGACCTCCTGAACGGCTCAAATTGAGGTGTATAATACACAGTTTTTTCGGGATTCCAGGGTCCTGGAACAAAATTCTCCGGAAATCACATAGAAAATTCCTCAGGTCAGATAAAGCGGCCACGCAAAATTTGAGTACCAACGGAAGACATTTAGGGGTGCCGGTATTCCATAAACCAGCATTCGTCGAATCTCGGATAATCGTGAAAAATGTATTAATGCTCGTTATTTGAGGCTGAAATCGAATAGGTTAATTTTCTGAAATGAGCTCGGACGCGTGATTGAAAAACCGGGAGAAAAGAAACAGGGTCCGGTACGACCTCCCGAACGGCACAAATTGAGGTGTAGAATACACGGTTTTTCGGGATTCCAGGGTCCCGGAACAAAATTCACAGGAAATCAAATAGAAAGTTCATCGGGTCAGATAAAACGGCCACGCAAACGGAAGACATTTTGGGTTCCCGGTATGCCATAAACCAGCATTCGTCAAGCCTCGGATAATCGTGCAAAATGTATTAATGCTCGTTATTTGAGGCTGAAATCGAATAGGTTAATTCTTGAAATGACCTCGGACACGTGATTGAGAAACCGGAAGAAAAAGAAACAGGGTCCTGTACGACCTCCCGAACGGTTCAAATTTGAAGTGTATAATACATGGTTTTTCGGGATTCGAGGGTCCCGGAACAAAATTCTCCGGAAATCACATAGAAAGCTCCTCGGTTCAGATAAAGCGGCCACGCAAAGTTTGAGTACAAACGGAAGACATTTGGGGGTCCCGGTATGCCATAAACCAGCATTCGTTGAGCCTCGGATAATCGTGAAAAATGTATCAATGCTCGTTATTTGAGGCTGAAATCGAATAGGTTATTTCCTGAAATGAGCTCAGACGCGTGATTAAAAAACCGGGAGAAAAAGAAACAGGGTTCGGTACGACCTCCCGAACGGCTCAAATTTAGGTGTATAATATACACGGTTTTTCGGGATTCCAGGGTCCCGGAACAAAATTCTCCGGAAATCACATAAAAAGTTCCTCGGGTCAGATAAAGCGGCCACGCAAAATTTGAGTACAAACTGAACACATTTGGGGGTGCCGGTATGCCATAAACCAGCATTCGTCGAATCTCGGATAATCGTGAAAAATGTATTAATGCTCGTTATTTGAGACTGAAATCGAATAGGTTAATTCCTGAAATGAGCTCGGACGCGTGATTGAAAAACCGGGAGAAAAAGAAACAGGGTCCTGTACGACCTCCCGAACGGCTCAAATTGAGGTGTATAATACACGGTTTTTCGGGATTCCAGGGTCCCGAAACAAAATTCTCCGAAAATCACATAGAAAGTTCATCGGGTCAGATAAAGCGGCCACGCAAAATTTTAGTACCAACGGAAGACATTTGGGGGAGCCGGTATGCCATAAACCAGCATTCGTCGAACATCGGATAATCGTGAAAAATGTATTAATACTCGTTATTTGAGGTTGAAATCGAATAGTTTAATTCCTGAAATGAGCTCGGACGCGTGATTGATAAACCGGGAGAAAACGAAACAGGGTCCGGTACGACCTCCTGAACGGCTCAAATTGAGGTGTATAATACACGGTGTTTCGGGATTCCGTGGTCCCGGAACAAAATTCTCCGGAAATCAAATAGAAAGTTCATCAGATCAGATAAAGCAGCCACGCAAAATTGGAACGCAAAACTTGATTAACAACGGAAGATATTTAGGGGTGCCGGTAGGCCATAAACCAGAATTCGTCGAATCTCGGATAATCGTGAAAAATGTATTAATGCTCGTTATTTGAGGCTGAAATCGAATAGGTTAATTCCTGAAATGAGCTCAGACGCGTGATTGAAAAACTGGGAGAAAAAGAAACAGGTCCAGACGACCCCGAACGGCCGAAACCGAAATGTATAATACACGGTTTTTCGGGATTCCGTGGTCCGGAACAAAATTCTCCGGAAATCACATAGAAAGTTCCTCAGGTCAGATAAAGCGGCCACGCAAAATTTGAGTATCAACGGAAGACATTTAGGGGTGCCGGTATGCCATAAACCAGCATTCGTCGAATCTCGGATAATCGTGAAAAATGTATTAATGCTCGTTATTTGAGGCTGAAATCGAATAGGTTAATTTTCTGAAATGAGCTCGGACGCGAGATTGAAAAACCGGGAGAAAAGAAACAGGGTCCGGTACGACCTCCCGAACGGCTCAAATTGAGGTGTATAAATACACGGTTTTTCGGGATTCCAGGGTCCCGGAACAAAATTCTCCGGAAACCAAATAGAAAGTTCATCGGCGCAGATAAAGAGGCCATGCAAAATTTGAGTACCAACGGAAGACATTTAGGGGTGCCGATATGCCACAAACCGGCATTCGTCGAATCTCGGATAATCGTGAAAAATGTATTAATGCTCGTTATTTGTGGTTGAAATCGAATAGGTAAATTCCTTAAATGAGCTAGGACGCGTGATTGAAAAACCGGGAGAAAAAGAAACAGGGTCCTGTACGACCTCTCGGACGGCACAAATTTGAAGTGTATAATACACGGTTTTTCGGGATTCCAGGGTCCCAGAACAAAATTCTCCGAAAATCACATAGAAAGTTCATCGGGTCAGATAAAACGGCCACGCAAAATTTGAACGCAAACGGAAGACATTTGGAGGTCCCGGTATGCCATAAACCAGCATTCGTCGAATCTTGGATAATCGTGAAAAATGTATTAATGCTCGTTATTTGAAGCTGAAATCGAATAGTTTAATACCTGAAATGAGCTCTGACGCATTATTGAAAAACAGGGAAAAAACGAAACAGGGTCCGATACGACCTCCCGAACGGCTCAATTTGAGGTGTATAATACACGGTTTTTCGGCATTCCAGGGTCCCGAAACAAAATTCTCCAAAAATCACATAGAAATTCATCGGATCAGATAAAGCGGCCACGCAAAATTTGAGTAGCAACGGAAGACATTTGGGAGAGCCGGTATGCCATAAACCAGCATTCGTCGAACCTCGGATAATCGTGAAAAATGTATTAATACTCGTTATTTGAGGTTGAAATCGAATAGTTTAATTCCTGAAATAAGCTCGGACGCGTGATTGATAAACCGGGAGAAAACGAAACAGGGTCCGGTACGACATCCTGAACGGCTCAAGTTGAGGTGTATAATACACGGTTTTTTCGGGATTCCAGGATCCCGGAACAAAATTCTCCGGAAATCAAATAGAAAGTTCATCAGATCAGATAAAGCGGCCACGCAAAATTGGAACGCAAAATTTGATTAACAACGGAAGATATTTAGGGGTGCCGTTAGGCCATAAACCAGAATTCGTCGAATCTCGGATAATCGTGAAAAATGTATTAATGCTCGTTATTTGAGGTTGAAATCGAATAGGTTAATTCCCGAAATGAGCTCGGACGCGTGATTGAAAACCGGGATAAAAAAAAACTGGGTCCGGTACGACCTCCCGAGCGGCTGAAACTGAAATGTATAATACACGGTTTTTCGGGATTCCAGTGTCCCGGAACAAAATTCTCCGGAAATCACATAGAAAGTTCCTCAGGTCAGATAATGCGGCCACGCAAAATTTAAGTACCAACGAAAGACATTTAGGGGTGCCAGTATGCCATAAACCAGCATTCTTCGAATCTCGGATAATCGTGAAAAATGTATTAATGCTCGTTATTTGAGGCTGAAATCGAATAGGTTAATTTTCTGAAATGACCTCGGACGCGTGATTGAAAAACCGGGAGAAAAGAAACAGGGTCCGGTACGACCTCCCGAATGGCTCAAATTGAGGTGTATAATACACGGTTTTTCGGGATTCCAGGGTCCCGGAACAAATTTCTCCGGAAATTAAATAGAAAGTTCATCGGCGTAGATAAAGAGGCCATGCAAAATTTGAGTACCAACGGAAGACATTTAGGGGTGCCGATATGCCATAAACCGGCATTCGTCGAATCTCGGATAATCGTGCAAAATGTATTAATGCTCGTTATTTAAGGCTGAAATCGAATAGGTTAATTCTTGAAATGACCTCGGACGCGTGATTGAAAAACCGGGAGAAAAAGAAACAGGGTCCGGTACGACCTCCCGAACAGCTCAAATTGAGGTGTATAATAAACGGTTTTTCGGGATTCCAGGGTCCCGAAACAAAATTCTCCGAAAATCAAATAGAAAGTTCATCGGGTCAGATAAAGCGGCCACGCAAAATTTGAGTACCAACAGAAGACATTTAGTGGTGCCGGTATGCCATAAACCAGCATTCGTCGAACCTCGGATAATCGTGAAAAATGTATTAATGCTCGTTATTTGAGGCTGAAATCGAATAGGTTAATTCCTTAAATGAGCTCGGACGCTTGATTGAAAAACAGGGAGAAAAAGAAACAGGGTCCCTTACGACCTCTCGAACGGCTTAAATTTAAAGTGTATATTACACGGTTTTTCGGGATTCCAGGGTCCCAGAACAAAATTCTCCGAAAATCACATAGAAAGTTCATCGGGTAAGATAAAACGGCCACGCAAAATTTGAATGCAAACAGAAGACATTTGGGGGTCCCAGTATGCCATAAACCAGCATTCGTCGAGCCTCGGATAATCGTGAAAAATGTATTAATGCTCGTTATTTGAGGCTGAAATCGAATAGGTTAATTCTTGAAATGACCTCGGACGCGTGATTGAAAAACCTGGAGAAAAAGAAACAGGGTCCGGTACGACCTCCCGAACGGCTCAAATTGAGGTGTATAATACACGGTTATTCGGGATTCAAGGGTCCCGGAACAAAACTCTCCGGAAATCAAATAGAAAGTTCATCGGCTCAGATAAAGAGGCAATGCAAAATTTGAGTACCAACGAAAGACATTTAGGGGTGCCGGTATGCCATAAACCAGCATTCGTCGAACCTCGGATAATCATGAAAAATTTATTAATGTTGGTTATTTGAGGCTGAAATCGAATAGGTTAATTCCTGAAATGAGCTCGGACGCGGGATTGAAAAACCGGGGGAAAGAGAAACTGGGCCCGGTACGACCTCCCGAACGGCTCAAATTGAGGTGTATAATACACGGTTTTTCGGGATTCCAGGGTCCCGAAACAAAATTCTCCGAAAATCACATAGAAAGTTCATCGGGTCAGATAAAGCGGCCACGCAAAATTTGAGTACCAACGGAAGACATTTGGGGGAGCCGGTATGCCATAAACCAGCATTCGTCGAACATCGGATAATCGTGAAAAATGTATTAATACTCGTTATTTGAGGTTGAAATCGAATAGTTTAATTCAGGAAATGAGCTCGGACGCGTGATTGATAAACCGGGAGAAAACGAAACAGGGTCCGGTACGACCTCCTGAACGGCTCAAATTGAGGTGTATAATACACGGTGTTTTCGGGATTCCAGGGTCCCGGAACAAAATTCTACGGAAATCAAATAGAAAGTTCATCAGATCAGATAAAGCGGCCACGCAAAATTGGAACGCAAAATTTGATTAACAACGGAAGATATTTAGGGGTGCCGGTAGGCCATAAACCAGAATTCGTCGAATCTCGGATCGTGAAAAATGTATTAATGCTCGTTATTTGAGGCTGAAATCGAATAGGTTAATTCCTGAAATGAGCTCGGACGCGTGATTGAAAAACCGGAGAAAAGAAACAGGGTCACGACCCCCGAACGGGCCGAAACCGAAATGTATAATACACGGTTTTTCGGGATTCCAGGGTCCCGGAACAAAATTCTCCGGAAATCACATAGAAAGTTCCTCAGGTCAGATAAAGCGGCCACGCAAAATTTGAGTATCAACGGAAGACATTTAGGGGTGCCGGTATGCCATAAACCAGCATTCGTCGAATCTCGGATAATCGTGAAAAATGTATTAATGCTCGTTATTTGAGGCTGAAATCGAATAGGTTAATTTTCTGAAATGAGCTCGGACGCGTGATTGAAAAACCGGGGGAAAAAGAAACGAGGGTTGACGACCTCGAACGGCGAAATCGAAGTGTATAATACACGGTTTTTCGGGATTCTAGGGTCCCGGAACTAAATTCTCCGGAAATCACATAGAAAATTCCGCGGGTCAAATAAAGCGGCCACGCAAAATTTGAGTACCAACGAAAGACATTTAGGGGTGCCTGTATGCCATAAACCAGCATTCGTCGAACCTTGGATAATCGTGAAAAATGTATTAATGCTCGTTATTTGAGGCTGAAATCGAATAATTTAATTCCTTAAATGTGCTCTGACGCGTGATTGAAAAACCGGGAAAAAATGAAACAGGGTCCGATACGACCTCCCGAACGGCTCAAATTGAGGTGTATAATACACGGTTTTTCGGGATTCTAGGGTCCCGAAACAAAATTCTCCAAAAATCACATAGAAAGTTCCTCGGGTCAGATAATGCGGCCACGCAAAATTTGAGTACCAACGGAAGACATTTGGGGGTGCCGGTAGGCCATAAACCAGAATTCGTAGAACCTCGAATAATCTTGAAAAATGTATTAATGCTCGTTATTTGAGGCTGAAATCGAATAGGTTAATTCCTTAAATGAGCTCGGACGCTTGATTGAAAAACAGGGAGAAAAAGAAATAGGGTCCCTTACGACCTCTCGAACGGCACAAATTTAAAGTGTATATTACACGGTTTTTCGGGATTCCAGGGTCCCAGAACAAAATTCTCCGAAAATCACATAGAAAGTTCATCGGGTAAGATAAAACGGCCACGCAAAATTTGAACGCAAACAGAAGACATTTGGGGGTCCCAGTATGCCATAAACCAGCATTCGTCGAGCCTCGGATAATCGTGAAAAATGTATTAATGCTCGTTATTTGAGGCTGAAATCGAATAGGTTAATTCTTGAAATGACCTCGGACGCGTGATTGAAAAACCTGGAGAAAAAGAAACAGGGTTCGGTACGACCTCCCGAACGGCTCAAATTGAGGTGTATAATACACGGTTATTCGGGATTCAAGGGTCCCGGAACAAAACTCTCCGGAAATCAAATAGAAAGTTCATCGGCTCAGATAAAGAGGCAATGCAAAATTTGAGTACCAACGAAAGACATTTAGGGGTACCGGTATGCCATAAACCAGCATTCGTCGAACCTCGGATAATCATGAAAAATTTATTAATGTTGGTTATTTGAGGCTGAAATCGAATAGGTTAATTCCTGAAATGAGCTCGGACGCGGGATTGAAAAACCAGGGGAAAAAGAAACTGGGTCCGGTACGACCTCCCGAACGGCTCAAATTGAGGTGTATAATACACGGTTTTTCGGGATTCCAGGGTCCCGAAACAAAATTCTCCGAAAATCACATAGAAAGTTCATCGGGTCAGATAAAGCGGCCACGCAAAGTTTGAGTACAAACGGAAGACATTTGGGGGTCCCGGTATGCCATAAACCAGCATTCGTTGAGCCTCGGATAATCGTGAAAAATGTATCAATGCTCGTTATTTGAGGCTGAAATCGAATAGGTTATTTCCTGAAATGAGCTCAGACGCGTGATTAAAAAACCGGGAGAAAAAGAAACAGGGTTCGGTACGACCTCCCGAACGGCTCAAATTTAGGTGTATAATATACACGGTTTTTCGGGATTCCAGGGTCCCGGAACAAAATTCTCCGGAAATCACATAAAAAGTTCCTCGGGTCAGATAAAGCGGCCACGCAAAATTTGAGTACAAACTGAACACATTTGGGGGTGCCGGTATGCCATAAACCAGCATTCGTCGAATCTCGGATAATCGTGAAAAATGTATTAATGCTCGTTATTTGAGACTGAAATCGAATAGGTTAATTCCTGAAATGAGCTCGGACGCGTGATTGAAAAACCGGGAGAAAAAGAAACAGGGTCCTGTACGACCTCCCGAACGGCTCAAATTGAGGTGTATAATACACGGTTTTTCGGGATTCCAGGGTCCCGTAACAAAATTCTCCGAAAATCACATAGAAAGTTCATCGGGTCAGATAAAGCGGCCACGCAAAATTTGAGTACCAACGGAAGACATTTGGGGGTGCCGGTATGCCATAAACCAGCATAAGTCGAATCTCGGATAATCGTAAAAAATGTATTAATGCTCGTTATTTGAGGCTAAAATCGAATAGGTTAATTCCTGAAATGAGCTCGGACGCGTGATTTAAAAACCGGGAGAAAAAGAAACAGGGCCCTGTACGACCTCCCGAACGGCTCAAATTGAAGTGTATAATACACGGTGTTTTCGGGATTCCAGGGTCCCGGAATAAAATTCTCCGGAAATCAAATAGAAAGTTCATCAGATCAGATAAAGCGGCCACGCAAAATTGGAACGCAAAATTTGATTAACAACGGAAGATATTTAGGGGTGCCGGTAGGCCATAAACCAGAATTCGTCGAATCTCGGATGATCGTGAAAAATGTATTAATGCTCGTTATTTGAGGCTGAAATCGAATAGGTTAATTCCTGAAATGAGCTCGGACGCGTGATTGAAAAACCGGGAGAAAAAGAAACAGGGTCCGGTACGACCCCCTGAACGGCTGAAACTGAAATGTATAATACACGGTTTTTCGGGATTCCAGGGTCCCGGAACAAAATTCTCCGGAAATCACATAGAAAGTTCCTCAGGTCAGATAAAGCGGCCACGAAAAATTTGAGTATCAACGGAAGACATTTAGGGGTGCCGGTATGCCATAAACCAGCATTCGTCGAATCTCGGATAATCGTGAAAAATGTATTAATGCTCGTTATTTGAGGCTGAAATCGAATAGGTTAATTTTCTGAAATGAGCTCGGACGCGTGATTGAAAAACCGGGAGAAAAGAAACAGGGTCCGGTACGACCTCCCGAACGGCTCAAATTGAGGTGTATAATACACGGTTTTTCGGGATTCCGGGGTCCCGGAACAAAATTCTCCGGAAATCAAATAGAAAGTTCATCGGCGCAGATAAAGATTCCATGCAAAATTTGAGTACCAACGGAAGACATTTAGGGGTACCGATATGCCATAAACCAGCATTCGTCGAATCTCGGATAATCGTGAAAAATGTATTAATGCACGTTATTTGAGGTTGAAATCGAATAGGTAAATTCCTTAAATGAGCTAGGACACGTGATTGAAAAACCGGGAGAAAAAGAAACGGGGTCCTGTACGACCTCTCGGACGGCACAAATTTGAAGTGTATAATACACGGTTTTTCGGGATTCCAGAGTCCCAGAACAAAATTCTCCGAAAATCACATAGAAAGTTCATCGGGTCAGATAAAACGGCCACGCAAAATTTGAACGCAAACGGAAGACATTTGGAGGTCCCGGTATGCCATAAACCAGCATTCGTCGAATCTTGGATAATCGTGAAAAATGTATTAATGCTCGTTATTTGAAGCTGAAATCGAATAGTTTAATTCCTGAAATGAGCTCTGGCGCATGACTGAAAAACCGGGAGAAAAAGAAACAGGGTCCGGTACGACCTCCCGAACGGCTCAAATTGAGGTGTATGATACGCGGTTTTTCGTGATTCCAAGGTCCCGGAAGAAAAGTCTCCGGAAATCACATTGAAAGTTCATCGGGTCAGATAAAGCGGCCACGCAAAATTTGAGTACCAACGGAAGACATTCAGGGTCCCGGTATGCCATAAACCAGCATTCGTCGAGACTCGGATAATCGGGAAAAATGTATTAATGCTCGTTATTTGAGGCTGAAATCGAAGAGGTTAATTTCTGAAATGACCTCGGACGCGTGATTGAAAAACCGGATGAAAAAGAAACAGGGTCCGGTGCGACCTCCTGAACGGCTCAAATTTGAAGTGTATAATACACGGTTTTTCGGGATTCCAGGGTCCCGGAACAAAATTCTCCGAAAATCACATAGAACGTTCCTCGGGTCAGATAAAGCGGCCACGCAAAATTTGAGTATAAACTGAAGACATTTGGGGGTCCCGGTATGCCATTAACCAGCATTCGTCGAACCTCTTATAACCGTGAAAAATGTATTAATGCTCGTTATTTGAGGCTGAAATCGAATAGGTTAATTCCTGAAATGAGCTCGGACGCGTGATTGAAAAACCGGGAGAAAAAGAAACAGGGTCCGGTACGACCTCCTGAACGGCTCAAATTGAGGTGTATAATACACGGTTTTTTCGGGATTCCAGGGTCCCGGAACAAAATTCTCCGGAAATCACATAGAAAATTCCTCAGGTCAGATAAAGCGGCCACACAAAATTTGAGTACCAACGAAAGACATTTAGGGGTGCCGGTATGCCATAAACCAGCATTCGTCGAATCTCGGATAATCGTGAAAAATGTATTAATGCTCGTTATTTGAGGCTGAAATCGAATAGGTTAATTTTCTGAAATGAGCTCGGACGCGTGATTGAAAAACCGGGAGAAAAGAAACAGGGTCCGGTACGACCTCCCGAACGGCTCAAATTGAGGTGTATAATACACGGTTTTTCGGGATTCCAGGGTCCCGGAACAAAATTCACCGGAAATCAAATAGAAAGTTCATCGGCTCAGATAAAGAGTCCATGCAAAATTTGAGTACCAACGGAAGACATTTAGAGGTGTCGGTATGCCATAAACTAGCATTCGTCGAATCTCGGATAATCATGAAAATTGTATTAATGCTCGTTATTTGAGGTTGAAATCGAATAGGTAAATTCCTTAAATGAGCTCGGACGCGTGATTGAAAAACCGGGAAAAAACGAAACTGGGTTCGGTACGACCTCCCGAACGGCTGAAACTGAAGTTTATAATACACGGTTTTTCGGGATTCTAGGGTCCCGGAACTAAATTCTCCAGAAATCACATATAAAGTTCCTCGGGTCAAATAAAGCGGCTACGCAAAATTTGAGTACCAACGAAAGACATTTAGGGGTGCCGGTATGCCATAAACCAGCATTCGTCGAACCTTGGATAATCGTGAAAAATGTATTAATGCTCGTTATTTGAGGCTGAAATCGAATAGATTAATTTCTGTTATAAGCTCGGACGCGTGATTGATAAACCGGGAGAAAACGAAACAGGGACCAGTACGACCTCCTGAACGGCTCGAATTGAGGTGTATAATACACGGTTTTTTCGGGATTCTAGGGTCCCGGAACAAAATTATCTGGAAATCAAATAGAAAGTTCATCAGGTCAGATAAAGCGGCCACGCAAAATTGGAACGCAAAATTTGATTAACAACGGAAGATATTTAGGGGTGCCGGTAGGCCATAAACCAGAATTCGTCGAATCTCGGATAATCATGAAAAATGTATTAATGCTCAATATTTGAGGCTGAAATCGAATAGGTTAATTCCTGAAATGAGCTTGGACGCGTGATTGCAAAATCGGGAGAAAAAGAAACAGGGTCCGGTACGACCTCCTGAATGGCTCAAATTGAGGTGTATAATACACGGTTTTTTCGGGATTCCAGGGTCCCGGAACAAAATTCTCCGGAAATCACATAGAAAATTCCTCAGGTCAGATAAAGCGGCCACGCAAAATTTGAGTACCAACGGAAGACATTTAGGGGTGCCGGTATGCCATAAACCAGCATTCGTCGAATCTCGGATAATCGTGAAAAATGTATTAATGCTCGTTATTTGAGGCTGAAATCGAATAGGTTAATTTTCTGAAATGAGCTCGGACGCGTGATTGAAAAACCGGGAGAAAAGAAACAGGGTCCGGTACGACCTCCCGAACGGCTCAAATTGAGGTGTATAATACACGGTTTTTCGGAATACCAGGGTCCCGGAACAAAATTCACCGGAAATCAAATAGAAAGTTCATCGGCTCAGATAAAGAGGCCATGCAAAATTTGAGTACCAACGGAAGACATTTAGAGGTGCCGGTATGCCATAAACCAGCATTCGTCGAATCTCGGATAATCATAAAAATGTATTAATGCTCGTTATTTGAGGTTGAAATCGAATAGGTAAATTCCTTAAATGAGCTCGGACGCGTGATTGAAAAACCGGGAGAAAAATATACAGGGTCATGTACGACCTCCCGAACAGTACAAATTTGAAGTGTATAATACCCGGTTTTTCGGGATTCCCGGGTCCCAGAACAAAATTCTCCGATAATCACATAGAAAGTTCATCGGGTCAGATAAAACGGCCACGCAAACGGAAGACATTTGGGTTCCCTGTATGCCATAAACCAGCATTCGTCAAGCCTCGGATAATCGTGCAAAATGTATTAATGCTCGTTATTTGAGGCTGAAATCGAATAGGTTAATTCTTGAAATGACCTCGGACACGTGATTGAGAAACCGGAAGAAAAAGAAACAGGGTCCTGTACGACCTCCCGAACGGTTCAAATTTGAAGTGTATAATACATGGTTTTTCGGGATTCCAGGGTCCCGGAACAAAATTCTCCGGAAATCACATAGAAAGCTCCTCGGGTCAGATAAAGAGGCCACGAAAAGTTTGAGTACAAACGGAAGACATTTGGGGGTCCCGGTATGCCATAAACCAGCATTCGTCGAGCCTCGGATAATCGTGAAAAATGTATCAATGCTCGTTATTTGAGGCTGAAATCGAATAGGTTAATTCCTGAAATGAGCTCAGACGCGTGATTAAAAAACCGGGAGAAAAAGAAACAGGGTCAGGTACGACCTCCCGAACGGCTCAAATTGAGGTGTATAATATACACCGTTTTTCGGGATTCCAAAGTCCCGGAACAAAATTCTCCGGAAATCACATAAAAAGTTCCTCGGGTCAGATAAAGCGGCCACGCAGAATTTGAGTACCAACTGAACACATTTGGGGGTGCCGGTATGCCATAAACCAGCATTCGTCGAATCTCGGATAATCGTGAAAAATGTATTAATGCTCGTTATTTGAGACTGAAATCGAATAGGTTAATTCCTGAAATGAGCTCGGACGCGTGATTGAAAAACGGGGAGAAAAAGAAACAGGGTCCTGTACGACCTTCCGAACGGCTCAAATTGAGGTGTATAATACACGGTTTTTCGGGATTCCAGGGTCCCGAAACAAAATTCTCCGAAAATCACATAGAAAGTTCATCGGGTCAGATAAAGCGGCCACGCAAAATTTGAGTACCAACGGAAGACATTTGGGGGAGCCGGTATGCCATAAACCAGCATTCGTCGAACCTCGGATAATCGTGAAAAATGTATTAATACTCGTTATTTGAGGTTGAAAACGAATAGTTTAATTCCTGAAATGAGCTCGGACGCGTGATTGATAAACCGGGAGAAAACGAAACAGGGTCCGGTACGACCTCCTGAACGGCTCAAGTTGAGGTGTATAATACACGGTTTTTTCGGGATTCCAGGATCCCGGAACAAAATTCTCCGGAAATCAAATAGAAAGTTCATCAGATCAGATAAAGCGACCACGCAAAATTGGAACGCAAAATTTGATTAACAACGGAAGATATTTAGGGGTGCCGTTAGGCCATAAACCAGAAATAGGGTCTGGTACGACCTCCCGAACGGCTCAAATTGAGGTGTATGATACACGGTTTTTCGGGATTCCAGGGTCCCGGAAGAAAACTCTCCGGAAATCACATAGAATGTTCTCGGATCAGATAAAGCGGCCATGCAAAATTTGAGTACCAACGGAAGACATTTAGGGGTGCCGATATGCCATAAACCGGCATTCGTCGAATCTCGGATAATCGTGAAAAATGTATTAATGCTCGTTATTTGAGGTTGAAATCGAATAGGTAAATTCCTTAAATGAGCTAGGACGCGTGATTGAAAAACCGGGAGAAAAAGAAACAGGGTCCTGTACGACCTCCCGGACGGCACAAATTTGAAGTGTATAATACACGGTTTTTCGGGATTCCAGGGTCCCAGAACAAAATTCTCCGAAAATCACATAGAAAGTTCATCGGGTAAGATAAAACGGCCACGCAAAATTTGAACGCAAACGGAAGACATTTGGGGGTCCCGGTATGCCATAAACCAGCATTCGTCGAACCTTGGATAATCGTGAAAAATGTATTAATGCTCGTTATTTGAGGCTGAAATCGAATAGTTTAATTCCTGAAAAGAGCTCTGACGCATGATTGAAAAACAGGGAAAAAACGAAACAGGGTCTGATACGACCTCCCGAACGGCTCAAATTGAGGTGTGTAATACACGGTTTTTCGGCATTCCAGGGTCCCGAAACAAAATTCTCCAAAAATCACATAGAAATTCATCGGGTCAGATAAAGCGGCCACGCAAAATTTAAGTACCAACGGAAGACATTTGGTGGAGCCGGTATGCCATAAACCAGCATTCGTCGAACCTCGGATAATCGTGAAAAATGTATTAATACTCGTTATTTGAGGTTGAAATCGAATAGTTTAATTCAGGAAATGAGCTCGGACGCGTGATTGATAAACCGGGAGAAAACGAAACAGGGTCCGGTACGACCTCCTGAACGGCTCAAGTTGAGGTGTATAATACACGGTTTTTTCGGGATTCCAGGATCCCGGGAAAAAATTCTCCGGAAATCAAATAGAAAGTTCATCAGATCAGATAAAGCGGCCACGCAAAATTGGAACGCAAAATTTGATTCACAACGGAAGATATTTAGGGGTGCCGTTGGGCCATAAACCAGAATTCGTCGAATCTCGGATAATCGTGAAAAATGTATTAATGCTCGTTATTTGAGGCTGAAATCGAATAGATTAATTCCTGAAATGAGCTCGGACGCGTGATTGAAAAACCGGGAGAAAAAGAAACAGGGCCCGGTACGACCTCCCGAGCGGCTGAAACTGAAATGAATAATACACGGTTTTTCGGGATTCCAGGGACCCGGAACAAAATTCTCCGGAAATCACATAGAAAGTTCCTCAGGTCAGATAAAGCGGCCACGCAAAATTTGAGTACCAACGGAAGACATTTAGGGGTGCCGGTATGCCATAAACCAGCATTCGTCGAATCTCGGATAATCGTGAAAAATGTATTATTGCTCGTTATTTGAGGCTGAAATCGAATAGGTTAATTTTCTAAAATGAGCTCGGACGCATGATTGAAAAACCGGGAGAAAAGAAACAGGGTCCGGTACGACCTCCCGAACGGCTCAAATTGAGGTGTAAAATACACGGTTTTTCGGGATTCCAGGACCCCGGAACAAAATTCTCCGGAAATCAAATAGAAAGTTCATCGGCGCAGATAAAGAGGCCATGCAAAATTTGAGTACCAACGGAAGACATTTAGGGGTGCCGGTATGCCATAAACCGGCATTCGTCGAATCTCGGATAATCGTGAAAAATGTATTAATGCTCGTTATTTGAGGTTGAAATCGAATAGGTAAATTCCTTAAATGAGCTCGGACGCGTGATTGAAAAACCGGGAGAAAAAGAAACAGGGTCCTGTACGACCTCCCGGACGGCACAAATTTGAAGTGTATAATACACGGTTTTTCGGGATTCCAGGGTCCCAGATAAAACGGCCAAACGCAAAATTTGAACGCAAACGGAAGACATTTGGGTCCCGGTATGCCATAAACCAGCATTCGTCGAACCTCGGATAATCGTGAAAAATGTATTAATACTCGTTATTTGAGGCTGAAATCGAATAGTTTAATTCAGGAAATGAGCTCGGACGCGTGATTGAAAAACCGGGAGAAAAAGAAACAGGGTCCGGTACGACCTCCCGAACGGCTCAAATTGAGGTGTATAATACACGGTTTTTCGGGATTCCAGGGTCCCGAAACAAAATTCTCCGGAAATCAAATAGAAAGTTCATCAGGTCAGATAAAGCGGCCACGCAAAATTTGAGTACCAACAGAAGACATTTAGTGGTGCCGGTATGCCATAAACCAGCATTCGTCGAACCTTGGATAATCGTGAAAACTGTATTAATGCTCGTTATTTGAGGCTGAAATCGAATAGTTTAATTCCTCAAATGTGCTCTGACGCGTGATTGAAAAACCGGGGAAAAATGAAACAGGGTCCGATACGACCTCCCGAACGGCTCAAATTGAGGTGTATAATACACGGTTTTTCGGGATTCTAGGGTCCCGAAACAAAATTCTCCAAAAATCACATAGAAAGTTCCTCGGGTCATATAATGCGGCCACGCAAAATTTGAGTACCAACGGAGGACATTTGGGGGTGCCGGTAGGCCATAAACAAGAATTCGTCGAACCTCGGATAATCTTGAAAAATGTATTAATGCTCGTTATTTGAGGCTGAAATCGAATAGGTTAATTCCTTAAATGAGCTCGGACGCGTGATTGAAAAACAGGGAGAAAAAGAAACAGGGTCCCTTACGACCTCCCGAACGGCACAAATTTAAAGTGTATATTACACGGTTTTTCGGGATTCCAGGGTCCCAGAACAAAATTCTCCGAAAATCACATAGAAAGTTCATCGGGTAAGATAAAACGGCCACGCAAAATTTGAATGCAAACAGAAGACATTTGGGGGTCCCGGTATGCCATAAACCAGCATTCGTCGAGCCTCGGATAATCGTGAAAAACGTATTAATGCTCGTTATTTGAGGCTGAAATCGAATAGGTTAATTCTTGAAATGACCTCGGACGCGTGATTGAATAACCTGGAGAAAAAGAAACAGGGTCCGGTACGACCTCCCGAACGGCTCAAATTGAGGTGTATAATACACAGTTTTTCGGGATTCCAGGGTCCCGGAACAAAATTCTCCTGAAATCAAATAGAAAGTTCATCGGCTCAGATAAAGAGGCAATGCAAAATTTGAGTACCAACGGAAGACATTTAGGGGTGCCGGTATGCCATAAACCAGCATTCGTCGACCCTCGGATAATCGTGAAAAATTTATTAATGCTTGTTATTTGAGGCTGAAATCGAATAGGTTAATTCCTGAAATGAGCTCGGACGCGGGATTGAAAAACCGGGGGAAAAAGGAACAGGGTCCGGTACGACCTCCCGAACGGCTGAAACTGAAGTGTATAATACACGGTTTTTCGGGATTCTAGGGTCCCGGAACTAAATTCTCCGGAAATCACATAGAAAGTTCCTCGGGTCAAATAAAGCGGCCACGCAAAATTTGAGTACCAACCGAAGACATTTGGGGGTGCCGATATGCCATACACCATCATTCGTCGAACCTCGGATAATCGTGAAAAATTTATTAATGCTCGTTATTTGAGGCTGAAATCGAATAGGTTACTTCCTGAAATAAGCTCGGACGCGTGATTGAAAAACCGGGAAAAAACGAAACAGGGTCCGGCACAACCTCCCGAACGGCTCAAATTGAGGTGTATAATACACGGTTTTTCGGGATTCCAGGATCCCAGAAAAAAAATTCTCCGGAAATCACATAAAAAGTTCCTCGGGTCAGATAAAGCGGCCACGCAAAATTTGAGTACCAACGGAAGACATTTGGGGGTGCCGGTATGCCATAAACCAGTATAAGTCGAATCTCGGATAATCGTAAAAAATGTATTAATGCTCGTTATTTGAGGCTAAAATCGAATAGGTTAATTCCTGAAATGAGCTCGGACGCGTGATTTAAAAACCGGGAGAAAAAGAAACAGGGTCCTGTACGACCTCCTGAACGGCTGAAACTGAAGTGTATAATACAAGGTTTTTCGGGATTCCAGGGTCCCGGAACAAAATTCTCCAGAAATCACATAGAAAGTTCCTCAGGTCAGATAAAGCAGCCACGAAAATTTTGAGTTCCAACGGAAGACATTTAGGGGTGCCGGTAGGCCATAAACCAGAATTCGTCGAACCTCGGATAATCGTGAAAAATGTATCAATGCTCGTTATTTGAGGCTGAAATCGAATAGGTTAATTTTCTGTAATGAGCTCGGACGCGTGATTGAAAAAACGGGAGAAAAGAAACAGGGTCCGGTACGACCTCCCGAACGGCTCAAATTGAGATGTATAATACACGGTTTTTCAGGATTCCAGGGTCCCGGAACAAAATTCTCCGAAAATCAAATAGAAAGTTCATCGGCTCAGATAAAGAGGCCATGCAAAATTTGAGTACCAACGGAAGACATTTAGGGGTGCCGGTATGCCATAAACCAGCATTCGTCGACCCTCGGATAATCGTGAAAAATTTATTAATGCTCGTTATTTGAGGCTGAAATCGAATAGGTTAATTCCTGAAATGATCTCGGACGCGGGATTGAAAAACCGGGGGAAAAAGGAACAGGGTCCGGTACGACCTCCCGAATGGCTGAAACTGAAGTGTATAATACACGGTTTTTCGGGATTCTAGGGTCCCGGAACTAAATTCTCCGGAAATCACATAGAAAGTTCCTCGGGTCAAATAAAGCGGCCACGCAAAATTTGAGTACCAACCGAAGACATTTGGGGGTGCCGATATGCCATACACCATCATTCGTCGAACCTCGGATAATCGTGAAAAATTTATTAATGCTCGTTATTTGAGGCTGAAATCGAATAGGTTACTTCCTGAAATAAGCTCGGACGCGTGTTTGAAAAACCGGGAAAAAACGAAACAGGGTCCGGCACGACCTCCCGAACGGCTCAAATTGAGGTGTATAATACACGGTTTTTCGGGATTCCAGGGTCCCAGAAAAAAATTCTCCGGAAATCACATAGAAAGTTCCTCGGGTCAGATAAAGCGGCCACGCAAAATTTGAGTACCAACGGAAGACATTTGGGGGTGCCGGTATGCCATAAACCAGCATAAGTCGAATCTCGGATAATCTTAAAAAATGTATTAATGCTCGTTATTTGAGGCTAAAATCGAATAGGTTAATTCCTGAAATGAGCTCGGACGCGTGATTGAAAAACCGGGAGAAAAAGAAACAGGGTCCGGTACGACCTCCCGAACGGCTGAAACTGAAGTGTATAATACACGGTTTTTCGGAATTTCAGGGTCCCGGAATAAAATTCTCCGGAAATCAAATAGAAAGTTCCTCGGGTCAAATAATGCAGCCACGCAAAATTTGGGTACAAACGGAAGACATTTGGGGGACCCGGTATGCCATAAACCAACATTCGTCGAGCCTCGGATAATCGTGAAAAATGTATTAATGCTCGTTATTTGAGGCTGAAATCGAATAGGTTAATTCCTGAAATGACCTCGGACGCGTGATTGAAAAACCGGGAGAAAAAGAAATAGTGTCCGGTACGATCTCCCGAACGGCTCAAATTGAGGTGTATAATACACGGTTTTTCGGGATTCCAGGTTCCGGAACAAAATTCCCTGGAAATCACATAGAAAGTTCATCGAGTCAAATAAGGTGGCCACGCAAAATTTGAGTACAAACGGAAGACCTTTGGGGGTCCCGGTATGCCATAAACCATCATTCGTCGAACCTCGGATAATCGTGAAAAATGGATTAATGCTCGTTATTTGAGGCTGAAATCGAATGTGTTAATTCCTGAAATGAGCTCGGACGCGTGATTGAAAAACCGGGAGAAAAAGAAACAGGGTCCGGTACGACCTCCCGAACGGCTCAAATTGAGGTGTATAATACATGGTTTTTCGGGATTCCTGGGTCCCGGAAAAAAAATTCTCCGAAAATCACATAGAAAGTTCATCGGGTCAGATAAAACGGCCACGCAAAATTTGAACGCAAACGGAAGACATCAAGGTCACGGTATGCCATAAACCAGCATTCGTCGAACCTCGGATAATCGTGAAAAATGTATTAATGCTCGTTATTTGAGGCTGAAATCGAATAGGTTAATTTTCTAATATGAGCTCGCACATGTGATTGAAAAACCGCGAGAAAAAGAAACAAGGTTCGGTACGACCTCCCGAACGGCTCAAATTGAGGTATATAATACACGGTTTTTCGGGATTCCAGGGTCCCGGAACAAAATTCTCCGGAAATCCCATAGAAAGTTCCTCGGGTCAAATAAAGCGGTAACGCAAAATTTGAGTACCAACCGAAGACATTTGGGGTTGCCGGTATGCCATAAACTAGCTTTCGTCGAACCTCGGATAATCGTGAAAAATGTATTAATGCTCGTTATTGGAGGCTGAAATCGAATAGTTTAATTCCTGAAATGAGCTCGGACGCGTGATTGATAAACCGGGAGAAAACGAAACAGGGTCCGGTACGACCTCCTGAACGGCTCAAATTGAGGTGTATAATACACGGTTTTTTCGGGATTCCAGGGTCCCGGAACAAAATTCTCCGGAAATCAAATAGAAAGTTCATCAGGTCAGATAAAGCGGCCACGCAAAATTGGAACGCAAAATTTGAGTAACAACGGAAGACATTTAGAGGTGTCGGTATGCCATAAACCAGCATTCGTCGAACCTCGGATAATCGTGAAAAATGTATTAATACTCGTTATTTGAGGCTGAAATCGAATAGGTTAATTCCTGAAATGAACTCGGAAGCGTGATTGAAAAACCGGGAGAAAAAGAAACAGGGTCCGGTACGACCTCCCGAACAGCTAAAACTGAAGTGTATAATACACGGTTTTTCTTGATTCCAGGGTCCCGGAACTAAATTCTCCGGAAATCACATAGAAAGTTCCTCGGGACAAATACAGCGGACACGCAAAATTTGAGTACCAACCGAAGACATTTGGGGGTGCCGGTATGCCATAAACCAGCATTCGTCGAACCTCGGTTAATCGTGAAAAATGTATTAAAGCTCGTTATTTGAAGCTGAAATCGAATAGGTTACTTCCTGAAATAAGCTCGGACGCGTGACTGAAAAACCGGGAACAAACGAAACAAGGTTCGGTACGACCTCCCGAATGGCTCAAATTGAGGTGTATAATACACGGTTTTTCGGGATTCCAAGGTCCCGGAACAAAATTCTCCGGAAATCACATAGAAAGTTCCTCGGGTCAGATAAAGCGGCCACACAAAATTTGAGTACCAACGGAAGACATTTGGGGGTGCCGGTATGCCATAAACTAGCATTGGTCGAATCTTGGATAATCGTGAAAAATGTATTAATGCTCGTTATTTGAGGGTGAAATCGAATAGGTTAATTCCTGAAATGAGCTCGGACGCGAGATTGAAAAACCGGGGGAAAAAGAAACAAGGTCCGGTACGACCTCCCGAACGGCGGAAACTAAAGTGTATAATACACGGTTTTTCGGGATTCTAGGGTCCCGGAACTAAATTCTCCGGAAATCACATAGAAAGTTCCTCGGGTCAGATAAAGCGGCGACGCAAATTTGAGTACAAACAGAAGACATTTGGGGGAGCCGGTATGCCATAAACCAGCATTCGTCGAACCTCGGATAATCGTGAAAAATGTATTAATGCTCGTTATTTGAGGCTGAAATCGAATAGGTTACTTCCTGAAATAAACTCGGACGCGTGATTGAAAAACCGGGAAAAAAACGAAACAAGGTCCGGTACGACCTCCGGAACGGCTCAAATTGAGGTGTATAATACACGGTTTTTCAGGATTCCAGGGTCCCGGAATAAAATTCTCCGGAAATCACATAGAAAGTTCCTCGGGTCAGATAAAGACGCCACGTAAAATTTGAGTACCAACGGAAGACATATGGGGGTGCCGGTATGCCATAAACCAGCATTAGTCGAATCTCGGATAATCGTAAAAAATGTATTAATGCTCGTTATTTGAGGCTGAAATCGAATAGGTTAATTCCTGAAATGAGCTCGGACGCGTGATTAAAAAAACCGGGAGAACAAGAAACAGGGTTTGGTACGACCTCCCGAACGGCTCAAATTGAAATGAATAATAAACGGTTTTTCGGGATTCCAGGGTCCCGGTACAAAATTCTTCGAAAATCACATAGAAAGTTCCTCGACTCAGATAAAGCGCCCACGCAAAATTTGAGTGCCAACGGAATACATTTGGGGGACCCAGTATGCCATAAACCAGCATTCGTCGAGCCTCGGATAATCGTGAAAAATGTATTAATGCTCGTTATTTGAGGCTGAAATCGAATAGGTTAGTTCCTGAAAAGACCTCGGACGCGTGACTGAAAAACCGGGAGAAAAAGAAACAGGGTCCGGTACGACCTCCTGAACGGTTCAAATTGAGGTGTATAATACACGGTTTTTCGGGATTACAGGGTCCCGGAACAAAATTCTCCGGAAATCACATAGAAAGTTCCTCGGGTCAGATAAAGCGGCCATGCAAAATTTGAGTACAAACGGAAGACATTTGGGATCCCGGTATGCCATAAACCAGCATTCGTCGAGCCTCGGATAATCGTGAAAAATGTATCAATGCTCGTTATTTGAGGCTGAAATCGAATAGCTTAATTTCTGAAATGAGTAGAACGCTTGACTGAAAAACCGGGAGAAAAAGAAAAAGGGTCCGGTACGACCTCCCGAACGGCTCAAATTAAGGTGTATAATACACGGTTTTTCGGGATTCCAGGTTCCGGAACAAAATTCTCCGGAAATCACATAGAAAGTTCCTCGGGTCAGATAAAGCGGCCATGCAAAATTTGAGTACAAACGGAAGACATTTGGGGGTCCCAGTATGCCATAAACCAGCATTCGCCGAGCCTCGGATAATTGTGAAAACTGTATCAATGCTCGTTATTTGAGGCTGAAATCGAATAGGTTAATTTCTGAATTGAGCTAGGACGCGTGACTGAAAAACTGGGAGAAAAAGAAAAAGGGCCCAGTACGACCTCTCGAACGGCTCAAATTGAGGTGTATAATACACGGTTTTTAGGATTCCAGGGTCCCGGAACAAAATTCTCCGGAAATCACAGAGAAATTTCCTCGGGTCAGATAAAGCGGCTATGCAAAATTTGAGTACAAACGGAAGACATTTGGGGGTTCCGGTATGCTATAAACCAGCATTCGTCGAGCCTCGGATAATTGTGAAAACTGTATCAATGCTCGTTATTTGAGGCTGAAATCGAATAGGTTAATTTCTGAATTGAGCTAGGAAGCGTGACTGAAAAACCGGGAGAAAAAGAAAAAGGGCCCGGTACGACCTCTCGAACGGCTCAAATTGAGGTGTATAATACACGGTTTTTAGGATTCCAGGGTCCCGGAACAAAATTCTCCGGAAATCACAGAGAAAGTTCCTCGGGTCAGATAAAGCGGCTATGCAAAATTTGAGTACAAACGGAATACATTTGGGGGTCCCGGTATGCCATAAACCAGCATTCGTCGAGCCTCGGATAATTGTGAAAAATGTATCAATGCTCGTTATTTGAGGCTGAAATCGAATAGGTTAATTTCTGAATTGAGCTAGGACGCGTGACTGAAAAACCGGGTGAAAAAAGAAAAAGGGTCCGGTACGACCTCCCGAACGGCTCAAATTGAGGTGTATAATACACAGGTTTTGGGATTCCAGGGCTCCAGAACAAAATTCTCCGGAAATCACATAGAAAGTTCCTCGGGTCAGATAAAGCGGCCATGCAAAATTTGAGTACAAACGGAAGACATTTGGGGTCCCGGTATGCCATGAACCAGCATTCGTCGGGCCTCGGATAATCGTGAAAAATGTATCAATGCTCGTTATTTGAGGCTGAAATTGAATAGGTTAATTTCTGAAATGAGCTAGGACGCGTGACTGAAAAACCGGGAGAAAAAGAAAATGGGTCCGGTACGACCTCCCGAACGGCTCAAATTGAGGTGTATAATACACGGTTTTTCGGGATTCCAGGTTCCGGAACAAAATTCTCCGGAAATCACATAGAAAGTTCCTCGGGTCAGCTAAAATGGCCACGCGAAATTTGATTACAAACGGAAGACATTTGGGGGTCCCGGTATGCCATAAACCAGCATTCGTCGAACCTCGGATAATCGTGAAAAATGTATTAATGCTCGTTATTTGAGGGTGAAATCGAATAGGTTAGTTCCTGAAATGACCTCGGACGCGTGATTAAAAAACCGGGAGAAAAATAAACAGGGTCCGGTACGACCTCCCGAACGGCTGAAACTGAAATGTAATAATACACGGTTTTTCAGAATTCCAGGGTCCCGGAACAAAATTCTCCGGAAATCACATAGAAAGTTCCCCGGGTCAGATAAAGCGGCCATGCTAAATTTGAGTAAAAACGGAAGACATTTGGGGGACCCGGTATACCATAAACCAGTATTCGTCGAGCCTCGGATAATCGTGAAAAATGTATTAATGCTCGTTATTTGAGGCTGAAATCGAATAGGTTAATTCCTGAAATGAACTCGGACGCGTGATTGAAAAACCGGGTGAAAAAGAAACAGGGTCCTGTACGACCTCTCGAACGGCTCAAATTTGAAGTGTATAATACACGGTTTTTCGGGATTCCAGGGTCCCAGAACAAAATTCTCCGGAAATCACATAGAAAGTTCCTCGGGTCAGATAAAGCGGCAAGCAAAATTTGAGTACAAACGGAAGACATTTGGGGGTCCCGGTATGCCATAAACCAGCATTCGTCGAACTTCGGATAATCGTGAAAAATATATTAATGCTCGTTATTTGAGGCTGAAATCGAATAGATTAATTCCTGAAATGAGCTCGGACGCGTGATTGAAAAACCGGGAGAAAAAGAAACAGGGTCCGGTACGACCTCCCGAACGGCTGAAACTGAAGTGTATATATAATACACGGTTTTTCGGGATTCCAGGGTCCCGGAACAAAATTCTCCGAAATTCACATAGAAAGTTCCTCGGGTCAGATAAAGCGGCCACGCAAAATTTGGGTACAAACGGAAGACATTTGGGGGACCCGGTATGCCATAAACCAACATTCGTCGAGCCTCGGATAATCTTGAAAAATGTATTAATGCTAGTTATTTGAGGCTGAAATCGAATAGGTTAATTCCTGAAATGACCTCGGACGCGTGATTGAAAAAACGGGAGAAAAAGAAATGGGGTCCGGTACGACCTCCCGAACGGCTCAAATTGAGGTGTATAATACACGGTTTTTCGGAATTCCAGGTTCCGGAACAAAATTCTCTGGAAATCACATAGAAAGTTCCTTGGGTCAGATAAGGCGGCCACGCAAAATTTGAGTACCATCGGAAGGCATTTGGGGGAGCCGGTATGCAATAAACCAGCATTCGTCGAACATCGGATAATCGTGAAAAATGTATTAATGCTCGTTATTTGAGGCCGAAATCGAATAGTTTAATTTCTGAAATGAGCTCGGACGCGTGATTAAAAAACCGGGAGAAAAAGAAACAGGGTCCGGTACGACGTCCTCAATGGTTGAAACTGAAGTGTAATAATACACGGTTTTTCAGGATTCCAGGGTCCCGGAACAAAATTCTCCGGAAATCACATAAAAAGTTCCTCGAGTCAGATAAAGCGGCCATGCAAAATTTGAGTACAAACGGAAGACATTTGGGGTCCCGGTATGCCATAAACCAGCATTCGTCGAGCCTCAGATAATCGTGAAAAATGTATCAATGCTCGTTATTTGAGGCTGAAATCGAATAGGTTAATTTCTGAAATGAGCTAGGACGCGTGACTTAAAAACCGGGAGAAAAAGAAAAAAGGTCCGGTACGACCTCCCGAACGGCTCAAATTAAGGTGTATAATACACGGTTTTTCAGGATTCCAGGGTCCCGGAACAAAATTCTCCGGAAATCACATAGAAAGTTTCTCGGGTCAGATAAAGCGGCCATGCAAAATTTGAGTACAAACGGAAGACATTTGGGGGTCCCGGTATGCCATAAACCAGCATTCGTCGAGCCTCGGATAATTGTGAAAAATGTATCAATGCTCGTTAATTGAGGCTGAAATCGAATAGGTTAATTTCTGAATTGAGCTAGGACGCGTGACTGAAAAACCGGGAGAAAAAGAAAAAGGGTCCGGTACGACCTCCCGAACGGCTCAAATTGAGGTGTATAATACACGGTTTTTGGGATTCCAGGGTCTCAGAACAAAATTCTCCAGAAATCACATAGAAAGTTCCTCGGGTCAGATAAAGCGGCCATGCAAAATTTGAGTACAAACGGAAGACATTTGGGATCCCGGTATGCCATAAACCAGCATTCGTCGAGCCTCGGATAATCGTGAAAAATGTATCAATGCTCGTTATTTGAGGCTGAAATCGAATAGGTTAATTCCTGAAATGACCTCGGACGCGAGATTAAAAAACCGGGAGAAAAAGAAACAGGGTCCGGTACGACCTCCCGAACGTCTGAAACTGAAATGTAATAATACACGGTTTTTCAGGATTCCAGGGTCCCGGAACAAAATTCTCCGGAAATCACATAGAAAGTTCCTCGGGTCAGATAAAGCGGCCATGCAAAATTTGAGTACAAACGTTTTGGGGTCCCGGTATGCCATAAACCAGCATTCGTCGAGCCTCGGATAATCGTGACAAATGTATCAATGCTCGTTATTTGAGGCTTAAATCGAATAGGTTAATTCCTGAAATGACCTCGGACGCGAGATTAAAAAACCGGGAGAAAAAGAAGCAGGGTCCGGTACGACCTCCCGAACGGCTGAAACTAATGTGTATAATACACGGTTTTTCGGGATTCTGGGGTCCCAGAACAAAATTCTCCGGAAATCACATAGAAAGTTCCTCAGGTCAGATAAAGCGGCCATGCTAAATTTGAGTAAAAACGGAAGACATTTGGGGGACCCGGTATGCCATAAACCAGCATTCGTCGAGCCTCGGATTATCGTGAAAAATGTATTAATGCTCGTTATTTGAGGCTGAAATCGAATAGGTTAATTCCTGAAATGACCTCGGACGCGTGATTAAAAAACCGGGAGAAAAAGAAACAGGGTCCGGTACGACCTCACGAATGGCTGAAACTGAAATGTAATAATACACGGTTTTTCAGAATTTCAGGGTCCCGGAACAAAATTCTCCGGAAATCGCATAGAAAGATCCTCGGGTCAGATAAAGCGGCCATGCTAAATATGAGTAAAAACAGAAGACATTTGGGAGACCCGATATGCCATAAACCAGCATTCGTCGAGCCTCGGATAATCGTGAAAAATGTATTAATGCTCGTTATTTGAGGCTGAAATCAAATAGGTTAATTCCTGAAATGACCTCGGACGTGTGATTGAAAAACCGGGTGAAAAAGAAATAGGGTCCTGTACGACCTCTCGAACGGCTCAAATTTGAAGTGTATAATACACGGTTTTTCGGGATTCCAGGGTCCTAGAACAAAATTCTCCGGAAATCACATAGAAAGTTCCTCGAGTCAGATAAAGCGGCAAGCAAAATTTGAGTACAAACGGAAGACATTTGGGGGTCCCGGTATGCCATAAACCAGCATTCGTCGAAGCTCGGATAATCGTGAAAAATGTATTAATGCTCGTTATTTGAGGCTGAAATCGAATAGGTTAATTCCTGAAATGAGCTCGGACGCGTGATTGAAAAACCGGGAGAAAAAGAAACAGGGTCCGGTACGACCTCCCGAACGGCAGAAACTGAAGTGTATATATAATACACGGTTTTTCGGGATTCCAGGGTCCCGGAACAAAATTATCCGAAATTCACATAGAAAGTTCCTCGGGTCAGATAAAGCGGCCACGCAAAATTTGGGTACAAACGGAAGACATTTGGGGGACACGGTATGCCATAAACCAACATTCGTCGAACCTCGGATAATCGTGAAAAATGTATTAATGCTAGTTATTTGAGGCTGAAATCGAATAGGTTAATTCCTGAAATGACCTCGGACGCGTGATTGAAAAACCGGGAGAAAAAGAAATGGGGTTCGATACGACCTCCCGAACGGCTCAAATTGAAGTGTATAATACACGGTTTTTCGGGATTCCAGGTTCCTGAACAAAATTCTCTGGAAATCACATAGAAAGTTCCTTGGGTCAGATAAGGCGGCCACGCAAAATTTGAGTACCAACGGAAGGCATTTGTGGGAGCCGGTATGCCATAAACCAGCATTCGTCGAACCTCGGATAATCGTGAAAAATGTATTAATGCTCGTTATTTGAGGCCGAAATCGAATAGTTTAATTCCTGAAATGACCTCGGACGCGTGATTGATAAACCGGAAGAAAACGAAACAGGGTCCGGTACGACCTCCTGAACGGCTCAAATTGAGGTTTATAATACACGGTTTTTCGGGATTCCAGGGTCCCGAAAAAAATTCTCCGGAAATCACATAGAAAGTTCCTCGGGTCAGATAAAGCGGCCACGCAAAATTTGAGTACCAACGGAAGACATTTGGGGGTGTCGGTATGCCATAAACTAGCATTAGTCCAACTTCGGATAATCGTGAAAAATGTGTTAATGCTCGTTATTTGAGGCTGAAATCGAATAGGTTAATTCCTGAAATGAGCTCGAACGCGTGAATGAAAAACCGAGAGAAAAAGAAACAGGGTCCGGTACAACCTCCCGAACGGCTCAAATTGAGGTGTATAATACACGGTTTTTCGGGATTCCAAGGTCCCGAGACAAAATTCTCCGGAAATCAAATAGAAAGTTCATCGGGTCAGATAAAACGGCCACGCAAAATTTTAGTACCAACGGAATACATTTAGGGGTGCCGGTATGCCATAAACTAGCATTCGTCGAATCTCAGATAATCGTGAAAAATGTATTAAAGCTCATTATTTGCAGCTGAAATCAAATAGGTTACTTCCTGAAATAAGCTCGGACGCGTGCCTGAAAAACCGGGAACAAACGAAACAAGGTCCGGTACGACCTCCCGAACGGCTCAAATTAAGGTGTATAATACACGATTTTTCGGGATTCCAGGGTCCCGGAAGAAAATTCTCCGGAAATCACATAGGAAGTTCCTCGGGTCAGATAAAGCGGCCACGCAAAATTTGAGTACCAACGGAAGACATTTGGGGGTGCCGGTATGCATTAAACCAGCATTAGTCGAATCTCGGATAATCGTAAAAAATATATTAATGCTCGTTATTTGAGGCTGAAATCGAATAGGTTAATTCCTGAAATGAGCTCGGGCGCGTGATTGAAAAACCGGGAAAAAAGAAACAGGGTCTGGTACGACCTCCCGAACGGCCGAAACTGAAATGTATAATACACGGTCTTTCGGGATTCCAGGGTCCTGGAACAAAATTCTCCGGAAATCACGTAGAAAGTTCCTCAGGTCAGATAAAGCGGCCACGCAAAATTTGAGTACCAACGGAAGACATTTAGGGGTGCCGGTATGCCATAAACCATCATTCGTCGAACCTCAGATAATCGCAAAAAATGTATTAATGCTCGTTATTTGAGGCTGAAATCGAATAGGTTACTTCCTGAAATATGCTCGGACGCGTGATTGTAAAACCGGGAAAACGAAACAGGGTCCGGTACGACCTCCCGAACGGCTCAAATTGAGGTGTATAATACACGGTTTTTCGGGATTCCAGGGTCCCAGAACAAAATTCTCCGGAAATCACATAGAATGTTCTCGGATCAGATAAAGCGGCCACGCAAAATTTGAGTACCAACGGAAGACATTTGGGGGTGCCGGTATGCCATAAACCAGCAATAGTAGAATCTCGGATAATCGTAAAAAATTTATTAATGCTCGTTATTTGAGGCTCAAATCGAATAGGTTAATTCCTGAAATAAGCTCAGACGCGTGATTGAAAAACCGGGAGAAAAAGAAACAGGGTCCGGTACGACCTCCCGAACGGCTGAAACTGAAGTGTATATAATACACGGTTTTTCGGGATTCCAGGGTCCCGGAACAAAATTCTCCGAAAATCAAATAGAAAGTTCCTCGGGTCAAATAATGCAGCCACGCAAAATTTGGGTACAAACGGAAGACATTTGGGGGGCCCGGTATGCCATAAACCAACATTCGTCGAGCCTCGGATAATCGTGGAAAATGTATTAATGCTAGTTATTTGAGGCTGAAATCGAATAGGTTTATTCCTGAAATGACCTTGGACGCGTGATTGAAAAACCGGGAGAAAAAGAAACAGGGTCCGGTACGACCTCCCGAACGGCTCAAATTGAGGTGTATAATACATGGTTTTTCGGGATTCCAGGGTCCCGGAACAAAATTCTCCGAAAATCACATAGAAAGTTCCTCGGGTCAGATAAAGCGGCCATGCAAAATTTGAGTATCAACGGAAGACATTTGGGGGTGTCGGTATGCCATAAACCAGCATTCGTCGAACCTCGGATAATCGTGAAAAATGTATTAATGCTCGTTATTTGAGGCTGAAATCGAATAGGTTACTTCTTGAAATAAGCTCGGACGCGTGATTGAAAAACCGGGAAAAAACGAAACAAGATCCGGTATATGACCTCCCGAACGGCTCAAATTGAGGTGTATAATACACGGTTTTTCGGGATTCCAGGGTCCCGGAACAAAATTCTCCTGAAATCACATAGAAAGTTCCTCGGGTCAGATAAAGCGGCCACGCAAAATATGAGTACCAACGGAAGACATTTGGGGGTGCCGGTATGCCATAAACCAGCATTAGTCGAATCTCGAATAATCGTAAAAAATATATTAATGCTCGTTATTTGAGGCTGAAATCGAATAGGTTAATTCCTAAAATGAGCTCGGACGCGTGATTGAAAAACCGGGAGAAAAAGAAACAGGGTCCGGTACGACCTCTCGAACGGCTGAAACTGAAATGTATAATACACGGTCTTTCGGGATTCCAGGGTCCCGGAACAAAATTCTCCGGAAATCACGTAGAAAGTTCCTCAGGTCAGATAAAGCGGCCACGCAAAATTTGAGTACCAACGGAAGACATTTAGGGGTGCAGGTATGCCATAAACCATCATTCGTCGAACCTCGGATAATCGTGAAAAATGTAGTAATGCTCGTTATTTGAGGCTGAAATCGAATAGGTTACTTCCTGAAATAAGCTCGGACGCGTGATTGAAAAACCGGGAAAACGAAACAGGGTCCGGTACGACCTCCCGAACGGCTGAAATTGAGGTGTATAATACACGGTTTTTCGGGGTTTCCAGGGTCCCAGAACAAAATTCTCCGGAAATCACATAGAAAGTTCCTCGGATCAGATAAAGCGGCCACGCAAAATTTGAGTACCAACGGAAGACATTTGAGGGTGCCGGTATGCCATAAACCAGCATTAGTAGAATCTCGGATAATCGTAAAAAATTTATTAATGCTCGTTATTTGAGGCTCAAATCGAATAGGTTAATTCCTGAAATAAGCTCAGACGCGTGATTGAAAAACCGGGAGAAAAAAAAACAGGGTCCAGTACGACCTCCCGAACGGCTGAAACTGAAGTGTTTATAATACACGGTTTTTCGGGATTCCAGGGTCCCGGAACAAAATTCTCCGGAAATCAAATAGAAAGTTCCTCGGGTCAAATAATGCAGCCACGCAAAATTTGGGTACAAACGGAAGACATTTGGGGGGCCCGGTATGCCATAAACCAACATTCGTCGAGCCTCGGATAATCGTGAAAAATATATTAATGCTAGTTATTTGAGGCTGAAATCGAATAGGTTTATTCCTGAAATGACCTTGGACGCGTGATTGAAAAACTGGGAGAAAAAGAAACAGGGTCGGGTACGACCTCCCGAACGGCTCAAATTGAGGTGTATAATACATGGTTTTTCGGGATTCCAGGATCCCGGAACAAAATTCTCCGAAAATCACATAGAAAGTTCCTCGGGTCATATAAAGCGGCCATCCAAAATTTGAGTATCAACGGAAGACATTTAGGGGTGTCGGTATGCCATAAACCAGCATTCGTCGAACCTCGGATAATCGTGAAAAATGTATTAATGCTCGTTATTTGAGGCTGAAATCGAATAGGTTACTTCTTGAAATAAGCTCGGACGCGTGATTGAAAAACCGGGAAAAAACGAAACAAGATCCGGTATATGACCTCCCGAACGGCTCAAATTGAGGTGTATAATACACGGTTTTTCGGGATTCCAGGGTCCCGGAACAAAATTCTCCTGAAATCACATAGAAAGTTCCTCGGGTCAGATAAAGCGGCCACGCAAAATATGAGTACCAACGGAAGACATTTGGGGGTGCCGGTATGCCATAAACCAGCATTAGTCGAATCTCGAATAATCGTAAAAAATATATTAATGCTCGTTATTTGAGGCTGAAATCGAATAGGTTAATTCCTAAAATGAGCTCGGACGCGTGATTGAAAAACCGGGAGAAAAAGAAACAGGTCCAGTACGACCTCTCGAACTACCGAAACCGAAATGTATAATACACGGTCTTTCGGGATTCCAGAGTCCCGGAACAAAATTCTCCGGAAATCACGTAGAAAGTTCCTCAGGTCAGATAAAGCGGCCACGCAAAATTTGAGTACCAACGGAAGACATTTAGGGGTGCAGGTATGCCATAAACCATTATTCGTCGAACCTCGGATAATCGTGAAAAATGTATTAATGCTCGTTATTTGAGGCTGAAATCGAATAGGTTACTTCCTGAAATAAGCTCGGACGCGTGATTGAAAAACCGGGAAAACGAAACAGGGTCCGGTACTGTAATACTCCGTATTTATATGTCTTGGGGGTACTCTATCGAGTAGCCCTTACTCTGTCGAGTAAGGGCAAGTTGCGAAGATAAATAGTTTCTGACCTGTTGGGCACTCGATCGAGTAGCTGGGGCACTCGATCGAGTAGGGGGGTACTCGATCGAGTACCTTGGGTACTCGATCGAGTGTCCGGTTTTACGGGGGAGTTTTCTCGGGTTTTGTTAATTACGCGATTAAGGTATTTAAACCAATTCGTCTTTGTTCTAAATCACTTTTTACAAAACCTAAAACCTGTTTAAGAGAGAAAGCAACTTGTCTTCTTCCTTATCGCGTTCTTGACAATTCCCGGAGTTCAGACGGTCGGTTTGCATCGTAGTTCGTGTCGTTGGATTCCTTGCGTCGAGGGTAAGCTTTTAACATAAGTTTTATAATGTTTTGATAAAGTGGTTGAAACCCTAATTTAGCAATTGGGGATTTTATGAGTAGGAATTGAGTGGTAGTCTTTATGTGTTATGTATGATAGGAGGAGAATTCGTAGAGGAGCCGTTTTGAGACAGCTGTTTAGATCGTCTGCGTGTTTGCTTTCTAGGTAGGATTTCCTACTCAGTATTAGTCCCATAATGGGATATTGGTGATGTGCTGTAGTTAGTTGTTTGATATGATGATTGTGATTGTGATTGTGATTGTGATTGGTTGTCTATGGCTCTCGAGATGCGTTCTCGGCTGAGTGGGGTCACTTGCGGGAGTGACTTCACGCCCTAGTTTCGCCCTTCGTGGAACCCGCCACGGGAGGGGATGTGCACATTAATGATACAGGGTTATCGCTCGTACGATGAGCGGGGCTTAGGTGGGAACGGCTGCGGTCCCCCATCGGGTGGTCGGGTCCAGTGGACGATCGGTGTTGAGATGATGATGGGAGTTGGTGTTGTGTGTATGTGTGATGATTCATTTGTCTGTTTTTTATTGTTATTATCTGTTTTGATTGTGTGATTAGTATCGACCGGTGTTGTTTTGTAAAACTGCGGGGATCCATTCGGGGATGGTGAGCGAGATATTTGAGCGGTATAGAGATGGTCTTGGATAGTCGGGGATGGCCACGACATGACGATAGAGTCTTCCGCTCGTAGTTTAGTCTTTATTTACATTTCGATTGAGAAAGACAGTTTGAATAATGTATTGCACTTTCGATTTGGTTTCGAGGATTGTATTCTTTCATTAAACTATTATAATAAATGTTGTTTCTATTTTGTCTATTTGATTATCATACCTCGGGCAACCGAGATGGTGATGTCTCCATACCTGAGTGGTCCTGGTAAGGCACTTGGAGTATGGGGGTGTTACAAATGGTATCAGAGCGACGATCCTGAAAACCCGTAACCAATGAACTTAATGAACATAGGGAGTCAATTAAAATGAACCCGGGTAAAAGTTGTAGGAGCTAGTGCAAAGGCTTGGGAGACGTCCTAAAGCCGCAAGGGGTCGCCCTACAACTTTGAACCGGTCACATGGGAAAGTGTTTGTCGAGTCGTATGTGTGTTTGGTTAACTGGTTTATGAATGTGATGGAATGTGTTAATTGTTGGATGTTGAAGTAGAAAGATGAGCATGTGAAAGAAAATGGTGATATGAGGAAACTTGTTGATGAGATATATAGAATTGTGGTTGGAATGAGAAACATGATGGATGATTCATAATGTGACATAATAATAACATGCGAATAGAAATGTTGTGTTGTATACGTATATTTTGTCGGCATAGAGTTGTATGATAAGTTTATGTACTTGTCCACGATTGTTCATGGGTATATGTTGTAAGAAGTGTGTAATTTTGTAATTGATGAATTAGTTGGAAGAGATTAAGTAAGTAATTGCATAAGAATATGAAATTCATGGGTGGAGCATGTTTATGTGGGTAAATCGTGATTGACAAGTTAAATAACCTATGTGCATGATGAATGTTGTTGCTTGATTTTTGAAAATAGTAACGTATGATTACGAATACTGGTTTTATGAGTTTTGGACTGGTTTTGTTTGCTTGGTTGTTGTTTAAGTCGTTTGGGAAGTAAAAATCAATAGTTGTGTTTTTCGTTTATAAAGAGGTTGTCTTTAAACTGTTATAACTTGAGATGCATAAATGATTTTGATATGATTCCAATTGGAGATGATAGCTTGTCCTTTTACGATTCTAACGATAGGTCACACGCCCAAATTGACCAAGTAATGAGTGAGTTATGACTGTTTTACGAAAACTGAACAGTGCTGAGAATTAGGGTACTCGATCGAGTATCCTTGGTACTCGATCGAGTAAGGGGGCACTCGATCGAGTACCTCAGTTACTCGATCGAGTAGCCCTGGTGATTTGTTTTACGTGCTTCTGATCTTGACCTACTCGATCGAGTAAGTCCCTTACTCGATCGAGTGGCCTGTACTCGATCTAGTGACCCCTGTTTTGGGTCATATGCTTATCTTTTGAATTCGTTGCATATTATGTTTAATTCAAAGTTATTATTTTGCCCTTTTATGCATTGTTTTACATGTATATTGGTCTTGACGCGTAACTTACCCAATCTTGTGGTGTAGTGAGTGGCACCTGTGGTGAGTATGAGTTCAGTGGGAGGACATGAGTTATATGTGTTGTGATAGATAGTGGAAAAAGAAAAGGAAGATTGGTATGGTGTATAGAGACATAGAGCATGTTTCGTGAGATGAGATGAGTGATATGTTTGTATGTTGAGTAACGTAAAAGTAAGTGAATGTGGGCAAAGGATGATGTGAGTCTAAGGAACGTGAGAATGAAAGGATTGAGAGTAAGGATATGGATAGTGACAACTGGAGATGTGTAAAGAATTAGGGAGGGAGGTAGTTAAGAGCCGTGTGGGTTAAGAATATACATAATGAAAGTTCGTTTTAAAGGGGTTGAGAAGAGTGGTATATAGTGAACTTTGTGGAGACATGTCATGGGTGGAGATTTGGCTTTTTAAGAGATGAAACTATTGTGGGTTTTCCTTGGGCAATTAGCGGTATGAAAGGAATTTTGATTTCTAGAGATGTAAGAGGGGAGATGCAATTGTTGAACAAGAACGTTGATTTTATGGATGGATTAGTGGCAAGGGTGATTGATGACATAATAAGAGAATATTTGTGGTAAGAAAGAGTGAGATGATATCGATATGAAATAATTAGATGTGAGTTTTGGAGCAGTGAGAACGTAACTGGATTTCTAAAGAGTTAGCTAGAAGGAATAAGGAGTTGAACTATTAATTGGTATTGTTGAGTGTAAAGAGAAAAGAAGGATAAAAGGAAGCTGAGGAAAATATTCACCGGAGTTATGTGATATAAAGGTAAGGAATCATTGAAATGTGTGGTAGCGTCACGAGGATGTTAGTTAATGGTTATAGAAGAGTTTTGGGACAACATGATTAGTAATGAGTTTCGAGGAATTAAGGAAAGTAAGAAGTTGGTAGAATATTTGCACGATACGAGATTTTGGCGGAGAGTTAGATGATGATACAATTAAGGATAGTATTGGGAAGAATGTTGAGGTAATTTTGTTGATGGATTTGATGTTTGTTATATGGGAAGTCAACCAAAGATAGGAAAGAAATCGTGATGTTTAGAGATGAGTGAAGAGGTTTGATGTCCGGACAGTGGTAGTGTTATGGTTTATGACTAGTGGTTAAGGGTGACGGTATGTTAGAGAGATGGTAATTCTAAAGAGGCTGATTTTGCAGAGACCAGATTGATAAGTACAGTTATGAAAGAGTATAAGAAGTGGTTATATGAAGCGGTTGTTAATAGTTGAGCATTAATGGAGTGGCTACATTTGGCAGAGGACGATGGTTGTGCGAATGGGGGAATATGTTATGAGGGGCATATGAGTTAAACTCGGGCGACAGGTAACCTTTATCGGGTGGTAACTTACGTGGTCAGGATTGACTAGTTGGTTGTGATTACGGGTCTATGATATGTGTAAATGTTTGTGTGAGGTTCTGACCTCACAAGAAGTGGTATGGTGTGATAATTATAAGTTGTTATCTGAATTTTCTGTAATACATGTTGGATACGAGAACGTAATGGAATGATATCCAAAAAGGTAATAATTTGACTGATTTGGCATGACTAGTTATGCTTGTCTGTATTCATGATACATGTCAATATGTGATATGGTAAGGGGATGATATTCACGAGGTTATTATCTGTTTAATTCATAAAATATGTTGTGTTATGATTTAGTAAAGTGGATTTGAGTAAGTTTTTCTTGACTGAAAAGTTATCCTGAGTCAGTGTTTATGGGAGTTGTAAGCAGTTGTGATGTCTATCGATGTGGTTGTGGTGCCTCGGGCGGTGATCCGGACACGATATTTAGTGTTGTGATGCGGGTATTTTCGCACTACGGTGTGGCTGTTGGTGGCGGTGTTGTGATGCCGTCACCGGTTGTGGTGGATTAGGCGGGATGATTATGATTCGAGTTTCGAAAGTACATACCAGTTATACATAGTTTGTTGTTCTGTTTGATGTTGCTCCCTGCGAGTTTCAGTTTCTGCATGTAGACAGTTGTCTTGCTTATTGATGTTCTCTTTACCAGGTTAAGTTAAGAATGAGGTAGAGTATGATATGAAATAGAGTTGAATATGTTTTCGTTGTTGTCATGGTATAGTGATGTTCTATTGATGGGATACGGTTGTGAGAGGTTGTTACAGTAATTTTGATCTTGTTCTAGATAGGGCTTTAGTAGACATGGTAATGGAAAATGATCCGTGGAACATGTGTTGTAATGATCTGAAAGATGCAGGTGGTTCATAATCTTTTGTTGAGACAGTGAGTGTAGGGTATTGAGAATTAGTGTCATGTTAAGTTGTGTATGAGTTTTGCGGTAATGGAAGAAAGAACTTGATGATCTAGTGTGCGTGTACATAACGAGTGTGGATCGTGAGTTATGCTTCTGGGAGATAAGTGCCTTACATAGAGAGGTATGTTGTTTTGCAGAAATAATGGAGAGTTAGTATGGTGATTTTGCTACGAGTTTTGAGGTATAGGTTAGATGGTGTGACGAATGAGTTGAGGTATGAGGAATGTTTAAGTAAGAGAGCCTTGGATATATGCATGGCGAGTGTTTAGATTATAAGCGGTTATCTTACACATGTGGTGGTAAAGAGAGTAATGAGATGTATCTAGTATTTAGTATTAGTGAGTTACGAGGACGTAACATTTATCTTAAGAGGAGTAGGATGTGATAAAAGAGATTTTGATGGGTGTGCATATGGTAGTATATTTGAAAGTAGAGTGTTGGTGTAGCATAAGATATGGATTTGTATATGTTGTGGTTGATAGTGTTAAAAGGTCACGGACGTGCTTGTAGTAGTTTGATGTTAGGAATGCGAGAATACTTCGATAGTGTTGACAGTTGGATGATGAGATTATGAGTGTGAGTAAACTTCGAGGACGAAGTTCCTTTTAAGGGTGGTAGAATGTAACATCCCGTTTGATGTCTATGAGTGTCTTGATTTTGGATTTGATAGTGGATGATATTATGGAGCTAGCGGCATTAGAGGATGGTAGTTGGTTATGTATGGAGTTGGTGTCGTGAGAGATATATATATGTGGAGTTGATACGATATCGTGAGCCATGTTGTGGAGGTAGGAATAGTTAGTGGAGTTGGTGTTACGAGTTCATGTTTGGGTTGGAGTTTTGTTTCGAGTTCTTAGTTACGTTGTTGTGTCTTGATCGAGTTAGCATGTTTGTTTTTTTTATGTATGGGTTGAACTTCGGGGACGAAGTTCTTTTTAAGGAGGGAAGACCGTAATACTCCGTATTTATAAGTCTTGGGGTACTCTATCGAGTAGCCCTTACTCTGTCGAGTAAGGGCAAGTTGCGAAGATAAATAGTTTCGACTGTTGGGCACTCGATCGAGTAGTGGGGCACTCGATCGAGTAGGTACTCGATCGAGTACCTTGGGTACTCGATCGAGTGTCCGGTTTTACGGGGAGTTTTCTCGGGTTTTGTTAATTACGCGATTAAGGTATTTAAACCAATTCGTCTTTGTTCTAAATCACTTTTTACAAAACCTAAAACCTGTTTAAGAGAGAAAGCAACTTGTCTTCTTCCTTATCGCGTTCTTGACAATTCCGGAGTTCGACGGTCGGTTTGCATCGTAGTTCGTGTCGTTGGATTCCTTGCGTCGAGGGTAAGCTTTTAACATAAGTTTTATAATGTTTTGATAAAGTGGTTGAAACCCTAATTTAGCAATTGGGGATTTTATGAGTAGGAATTGAGTGGTAGTCTTTATGTGTTATGTATGATAGGAGGAGAATTCGTAGAGGAGCCGTTTTGAGACAAATTGTTTAGATCGTCTGCGTGTTTGCTTTCCAGGTAGGATTTCCTACTCGGTATTAGTCCCATAATGGGATATTGGTGATGTCTTTGTAGTTAGTTGTTTGATATGATGATTGTGATTGTGATTGTGATTGTGATTGGTTGTCTATGGCTCTCGAGATGCGTTCTCGGCTGAGTGGGGTCACTTGCGGGAGTGACTTCACGCCCTAGTTTCGCCCTTCGTGGAACCCGCCACGGGAGGGGATGTGCACATTAATGATACTGGGGTTATCGCTCGTACGATGAGCGGGGCTTAGGTGGGAACGGCTGCGGTCCCCCTGGCGGTGGGTCCGGTGGAGGGATCGGTGTTGAGATGATGATGGGAGTTGGTGTTGTGTGTATGTGTGATTGATTCATTTTGTCTGTTTGCCTTATTGTTATTATCTGTTTTGATTGTGTGATTAGTATCGACCCGGTGTTGTTTTGTAAAACTGCGGGGATCCATTCGGGGATGGTGAGCGAGATATTGAGCAGGTATAGAGATGGCTTGGATAGCTGGGGATGGCCACGACATGACGATAGAGTCTTCCGTCGTAGTTTAGTCTTTATTTACATTTCAGTTGAGAAGCAGATAGTTTGAATAATGTATTGCACTTTCGATTTGGTTTCGAGGATTGTATTCTTTCATTAAACTATTATAATAAATGTTGTTTCTATTTTGTCTATTTGATTATCATACCTCGGGCAACCGAGATGGTGATGTCTCCATACCTGAGTGGTCCTGGTAAGGCACTTGGAGTATGGGGGTGTTACAGGTACGACCTCCCGAACGGCTGAAATTGAGGTGTATAATACACGGTTTTTCGGGGTTTCCAGGGTCCCAGAACAAAATTCTCCGGAAATCACATAGAAAGTTCCTCGGATCAGATAAAGCGGCCACGCAAAATTTGAGTACCAACGGAAGACATTTGAGGGTGCCGGTATGCCATAAACCAGCATTAGTAGAATCTCGGATAATCGTAAAAAATTTATTAATGCTCGTTATTTGAGGCTCAAATCGAATAGGTTAATTCTGAAATAAGCTCGACGTGTGATTGAAAAACCGGGAGAAAAAAAAACGGGGGTCAAAGAGACGACCTCCCGAACATTTGAAATCAAGTGTTTATAATACACGGTTTTTCGGGATTCCAGGGTCCCGGAACAAAATTCTCCGGAAATCAAATAGAAAGTTCCTCGGGTCAAATAATGCAGCCACGCAAAATTTGGGTACAAACGGAAGACATTTGGGGGGCCCGGTATGCCATAAACCAACATTCGTCGAGCCTCGGATAATCGTGAAAAATATATTAATGCTAGTTATTTGAGGCTGAAATCGAATAGGTTTATTCCTGAAATGACCTTGGACGCGTGATTGAAAAACTGGGAGAAAAAGAAACAGGGTCGGGTACGACCTCCCGAACGGCTCAAATTGAGGTGTATAATACATGGTTTTTCGGGATTCCAGGATCCCGGAACAAAATTCTCCGAAAATCACATAGAAAGTTCCTCGGGTCATATAAAGCGGCCATCCAAAATTTGAGTATCAACGGAAGACATTTGGGGGTGTCGGTATGCCATAAACCAGCATTCGTCGAACCTCGGATAATCGTGAAAAATGTATTAATACTCGTTATTTGAGGCTGAAATCGAATAGGTTAATTCCTTAAATGAGCTCGGCCGAGTGATTGAAAAACCGGTAGAAAAAGAAACAGGGTCCTGTACGACCTCCCGGACGGCTGAAACTGAAGTGTATATAATACACGGTTTTTCGGGATTCCAGGGTCCCGGAACAAAATTCTCCGGAAATCAAATAGAAAGTTTCTCGTGTCAAATAAAGCAGCCACGCAAAATTTGGGTACAAACGGAAGACATTTGGGGGACCCGGTATGCCATAAACCAGCATTCGTCGAGCCTCGGATAATCGTGAAAAATGTATTAATGCTTGTTATTTGAGGCTGAAATCGAATAGGTTAACTCCTGAAATGACCTCGGACGCATGATTGAAAAACCGGGAGAAAAAGAAACAGGGTCCGGTACGACCTCCCGAACGGCTCAAATTGAGGTGTATAATACACGGTTTTTCGGAATTCCAGGTTCCGGAACAAAATTCTCCGAAAATCACATAGAAAGTTCCTCGGGTCATATAAGGCGGCACGCAAAATTTGAGTACAAACGGAAGACATTTGGGGGTGCCGGTATGCCATAAACCAGCATTCGTCGAACCTCGGATAATCGTGAAAAATGTATTAATGCTCGTTATTTGAGGCTGAAATCGAATAGGTTACTTCCTGAAATAAGCTCGGACGCGTGATTGAAAAACCGGGAGAAAAAGAAACAGGGTCCGGTACGACCTCCCGAACGGTTCAAATTGAGGTGTATAATACACGGTTTTTCGGGATTCCAGGGTCCCGGAACAAAATTCTCCGGAAATCAAATAGAAAGTTCATCGGGGCAGATAAAGCGGCCATGCAAAATTTGAGTACCAAGGGAAAACATTTAGGGGTGCCGGTATGCCATAAACCAGCATTCGTCGAACCTCGGATAATCGTAAAAAATGAGATAATGCTCGTTATTTGAGGCTGAAATCGAATAGGGTAATTCCTGAAATGAGCTCGGACGTGTGATTGGAAAACCGTCGGAAAAAGAAACAGGGTCCGGTACGACCTCCCGAACGGCTGAAACTGAAATGTATAATACAAGGTTTTTCGGGATTCTAGGGTCCCGGAACTAAATTCTCCGGAAATCACATAGAACGTTTCTCGGGTCAAATAAAGCGGCCACGCAAAATTTGATTTCCAACGGAAGACATTTGGGGGTGCCGGTATGCCATAAACCAGCATTAGTCGAACTCGGATAATCTTGAAAAATGTATTAATGCTCGTTATTTGAGGCTGAAATCGAATAGGTTAATTTCTGAAATGCGCTCGGACGCGTGATTGAAATACCGAAAGAAAAAGAAACAGGGTCCGGTACGAACTCCCGAACGGCTCAAATTGAGGTGTATAATACACGGTTTTTCGGGATTCCAGGGTTCCGGAACAAAATTCTCCGGAAATCAAATAGAAAGTTCATCGGGTCAGATAAAACGGCCACGCAAAATTTGAGTACCAACGGAAGACATTTAGGGGTGCCGGTATGCCATAAACCAGCATTCGTCGAATCTCGGATAATCGTGAAAAATGTATTAATGCTCGTTATTTGAGGCTGAAATCGAATAGGTTAATTCCTGAAATGAGCTCGGACGCGTGATTGAAAAACCGAGAGAAAAAGAAACAGGGTCCGGTACGTCCTCCCGAACGGCTGAAACTGAAGTGTATAAAGCACGGTTTTTCGGAATTCAAGGGTCCCGGAACAAAATTCTCCGAAAATCACATAGAAAGTTCCTCGGGTCAGCTAAAATGGCCACGCGAAATTTGAGTACAAACGGAAGACATTTGGAGGTCCCGGTATGCCACAAACCAGCATTCGCCGAACCTCGGATAATCGTGAAAAATGTATTAATGCTCGTTACTTGAGGCTGAAATCGAATGGGTTAATTCCTGAAATGAGCTCGGACGCGTGATTGAAAAACCGGATGAAAAAGAAACAGGATCCTGTACGACCTCCCGAACGGCTCAAATATGAAGTGTATAATACACGGTTTTTCGGGATTTTAGGGTCCCTGAACAAAATTCTCCGGAAATCAAATAGAAAGTTTATCGGGTCAGATAAAGTGGCCACGAAAAATTTGAGTACCAACGGAAGACATTTAGGGGTGCCGGTATGCCATAAACCACCATTCGTCGAACCTCGGATAATCGTGAAAAATGTATTAATGCTCGTTATTTGAGGCTGAAATCGAATAGGTTAATTCCTGAAATGACCTCGGACGCGTGATTGAAAAACCGGGAGAAAAAGAAACAGGGTCCGGTACGACCTCCCGAACGGCTTAAATTTAGGTGTATAATACACGGTATTTCGGGATTCGAGGTTCCGGAACAAAATTCTCCGGAAATCACATAGGAAGTTCCTCGGGTCAGCTAAAATGGCCACGCGAAATTTGAGTACAAACGGAAGACATTTGGGGGGTCCCGGTATACCATAAACCAGCATTCGTCGAACCTCGGATAATTGTGAAAAATGTATTAATGCTCGTTATTTGAGGCTGAAATCGAATGGGTTAATTCCTGAAATGAGCTCGGACGCGTGATTGAAAAACCGAGAGAAAAAGAAACAGGGTCCGGTACGAACTCCCAAACAGCTCAAATTGAGGTGTATAATACATGGTTTTTTGGGATTCCAGGGTCCCGGAACAAAATTCTCCGAAAATCACATAGAAAGTTCCTTGGGTCGGATAAAGCGGCCACGCAAAATTTGAGTACAACTGGAAGACATTTGGGGGTCCCGGTATGCCATAAACCAACATTCGTCGAACCTCGGATAATCGTGAAAAATGTATTAATGCTCGTTATTTGAGGCTGAAATCGAATATGTTAATTCCTGAAATGAGCTCGGACGCGTGATTGAAAAATCGAGAGAAAAAGAAACAGGGTCCGGTACGACCTCCCGAACGGCTGAAACTGAAGTGTATATAATACACGGTTTTTCGGGATTCCAGGGTCCCGGAACAAAATTCTCCGGAAATCACATAGAAAGTTCCTCGGGTCAGATAAAGCGGCCACGCAAAATTTGAGTACAAACGAAAGACATTTGGGTGTCCCGGTTTGCCATTTCTCCCGGTTTTTAAACCATCTGTCCGAGGTTATTTCAGGTGTTAACCAATTCGTTTTCAGGCCCAAATAACGAGTATAATTAATTTTTCACGATTATCCGAGGTTCGACAAATGCTGGTTTGTCACTTACCGGCACCCCCAAATGTCTTTCGTTGCTCCTCAAATTTTGTGTGGCCGATTTACCCGATCATAGGAACCATCTCCATGATTTCCGTAGAATTGTGTTCCGAGACCCTAATATCCCGAAAATCGTGTATTACTTCAATTTGAGCCATTCGGAAGGTTATTTCCGACAGCCTTTCTTTTTCTACCGGTTTTTGAACCATGTGTCCAAGGTCATTTCAAGAGTTAACCAATTCATTTTCTAGCCCAAATAACGAGTATAAATCCATTTTTCACGATTATTCGAGATTCGACGATTGTTGGTTTATCGCTTATAGGCACCCCCAAATGTCCTTCGTTGCTCCTTAAATTTTGGGTGGCCGCGCGATCAGAGGAACCTTGTGTGTGATTTCTAAAGAATTTTGTTCCGGGGTCCTAAAATCTCGAAAACCGTGTAATACACTTCAATTTAAGCAATTAAGCCGTTCAGGAGGTCGTTCCGAACCACGTTTTTTTTTCCCGAGTTTTTCTACCACGTGTCCAATGTCATTTCAGGAGTTAACTTAATCGATTTCAGCCCCAAGTAATGAGTATTAATCCATTTTTCACGATTACCCGAGGTTCGAAAAATGCTCGTTTATCGCATACCGTCACCCGTAAATGTCCTCCGTTTCTCCCCAAATTTTGTGTGACCGATTTACCCTATCCGAGGAACCTTCTGTGTGATTTCCGTAGAATTTTGTTCCGGGACCCTAGAATCCCCAAGTGTCCTCGTTGCTCCTCAAATTTTGTGTTGTCGCTTTATCTAGAGTTGGCAGGCAGATCGGGTTGTGTCAGGGTCGTGTTCATGTCACACGTAAACGGATTACAAACCTCCAAACTCGACCCAGTTAAATATCGTGTCGTGTTCGTGTCGACCCACTTACATTAATGGGTCATCAAGTTTCAACCCTAACTCGTTAATTTCGTGTCGGATCGTGTCGTGTTTTCGTGTCATGTCCATATTTTGAAAGTTTAAGTACATTTATGTTATGAAGGGTCAAGAAAAATTAGGATGAATTTAGTAAACAGGTCATTCGTGTTTAGAGAGTTCAACTCAAACCCAACCCAATTAAATATCGTGTCGTGTTCGTGTCGACCTACATACATAAATGGGTCATTAAGCCTAAACCCGAACACGTTAATTTCGTGTCGTGTTTTCGTGTCGTGTCATTGTTTGCCAGCTCTAGTGGCTACCTAGATTAGCCAATAATCACTCAAATTAGTATAATTATTAATATTACTCGTTTGTTAGGTCTATCCGTAACCGTAAATGATCAAACCCCCCAAAAAGCTCATACCCGAAATACGACCAGACCCAAACCGACTCAACTCAAAGTGCCCAAATGCGAAATGAATCGACGACTTCACATCTAAAACTAACCCGAAACCTAAAATGATCTTACCAGACTAAACCTAAAATGTATGTCAAGTTCGAAATAATCCGACCCGGACTAACTCAACTCAAAGCCGAACCGTTTGACCCATTTACTTTCACTAGTAGTGAGAAAGTAGGTAACATTCTTTAAGGTTTTTTTTTTTTTTTTGAGATAAGGTAACATTCTTTATTAAGTTAGTTTAGTAACAACTCCTAGTTAAGTGCATGGGCTGCGACTTGGCAAAGGCTGCTGCGTTTTAAGTGCTGCTCTAGTAAAAAGCTTTTGCAATTTAAAGCCTAGACGTTGACCAGTCTCCCCTGTCACAATATTAATATTGTCAACGTGTCAAATTTATGGACCCTCTTCACGCTCCCCAGTCCCCACCCTATTGTTTTCTACTCCGTACATCGTACGTACTACCCACACATCTACATTGTACATTTGTACTAGTAGAATATTTCTATGTTACCCCGAATATCGCGTAACCACTACGTATTGTGTATTTGTGTCTTATACAATTATACGACACGATCACTTCGATATTTCATTTAAGACCAAAAAATTAAAAACTTAGGTACAACAGTGTGTCATGTCCGATGCTTGCAAACTAATCAGAGTGACATAGGCTTTAGTAGTGTTAATTAGTACTCCTTAAATACGTAAAAATTTACTCGACATAATCCGAGTTTTGTTATGGGCATCGAACACACAATTTCTCGTGTAGTAATCAGTTGCTAATAAAATTATTTTAATATATAAATTTACATAAAAATTAAATGTGCAACTAAATTATTCTTTGAACAAAATTAATCATGAACTTAACATTCCGAAAGTCCATCTTCATTCCTAACACACAGACCGAAGTTGGAGAAATATACTTCGACTATAACATACTCGTAGAGTCGTAGTACATCCAACATACAAACTAATTATGATAAAGGAACATGTAATAATAATTTTGTCACTCGGATTTTGTCGAGTTTTAAAAATCTATAATAGATTTTAAATTGAATAAAGATAGAAGAAGATAAAAGGATTTCCAAAAAGCAATAAATTGACATCTACTACTCTTAAAGCACATAAATAGATTTCCAAAAAGAAACGAAAAAAAACTTAACAGTTTTCCACTTTTTTTTCAACATCTTATCAACAAACAAAATAAACGCCGCCCAAGTCGATTTACAACCAAGGCAGCGTTATTTTTGTATCGCCAAAAAAACAGCTGTTTTCTCTCCAATGTCGAAACACCACTAAAAGTGTGTCGTGACGAGATAAAGGTACTCACACACATACTCCTTCAAAACAGCTGGTTGTGAATAGTGATGCAGTTGTTGCAGTACATATTACTCCTACCAGTAAAACATCATGTCATGCTTCTTCCATGATTCTTCTTCAGTTCTTACTCTCTTTCACTTCCTCTCTATGCTTCTTATCTGTCTCTCACTTTGTCTGTGATTTGTGAATATTTCACTATGTATGAAAGGGAATCATCATTTGAATGGACCACACCGAAATCTCCTCTCCAATCTCCATCCATATATATACATATATCGGTCATAAATGCAAAAATTCTCGCCCCTAAACTCCCATTACCATATTACAATGATGACGGAAATGAGGACGGATTAGGAGTCTAATGTTAATGTCTTGTCGCTGATTCTTTTAGTTTCAGGGCTTGTCGCTGTAGTTGCAGTTATAGTCATAGTAGTAGTCATAGTCTTGGGCGTCTTGGGCGTGATTTTGGTAGAACTAGACGATGATGGCCGAACATGAGATGGTGGTAGGTCATCACTTTTGTAACTAAAGCATCTTACATCCAACACCCCTATCGGACTTTGGGGACGTCTGTGTTGTATCGAACCATTCCCTAAACCGACGCCATTTTGTGACATTCCCTTGACCATTTCTACACACTTCAATACTCTACCCTGGAGATAAATTAAATGGAACAACAAAACATTAATGTAGTCAACATGTTTCCTTAATATCTCAGAAACCGGTTAAATGCAAGTAATTACTGCAAGTATTTTCGGAACATTTGGTTAAATGAATGTACCTTCTCCAAATGAATGAAACGAGCAGTAGCCTTGTCGATATCAACAGCTTGGATTTCAGCTGAAACACAGATTGCCACTGCTGCTGCAATTTCAGAAGGCTTGAATTCTAAGTAGTCAATGCCTGCATTTATTTTTCGCAACCATCAGACATTTCCCTGGCTCATTTTTATTTATTGCATACTCCAAAATCGTCATTGATTGATTGATTGATTACCTTTGATTGTGCATAAAACGAGCTGCATTGATCGGTTGACAACTTTCGTCATCGAGAAAAGGAATTTATCAGTGATACTATTAGGATTACTCAACTTCCTGAGCGAATAATCTATGAAAGAACAAGGTGTTATAGCATTCATTTTCCATTCCAAGGTGTCCAACACCAAAAGTTCCATTCTTTGTATCGCTTTCGGCTCAAACACGTATTCTGGATCTCCTACCTGCCTCAACATGAATTATATATCAATAAAAAAACCAATCAACACTGTATATTTACCAACATTATACAAAACAAATTATTAAACGACATAGAGGCCAGCGAGCAAAAACTACATTAGAATGTGTCAAACATTCAAAAGTTCCATTCTTTGAATCGTTTTTGGTTCAAACACGTATTTGGGATCTTCTACCAGCCTCAACATGAAGTATATATCGATAAAAAAACCAATCGACACCATATATTTACCTACATTATACGAAACATATTATTAAACGACATAGACGCCAGAGAACAAAAACTACATTAGAGTGTGTCAAACATTCAAAAGTTCCATTCTTTGTATCATTTTCGGTTCAAACACATATTTGGGATCTCCTACCAGCCTCAACATGAAGTATATATCGATAAAAAAACCAATCAACACCATATATTTACCTACATTATACGAAACATATTATTAAACGACATAGACGCCAGAGAACAAAAACTACATTAGAGTGTGTCAAACATTCAAAAGTTCCATTCTTTGTATCATTTTCGGTTCAAACACGTATTTGGGATCTCCTACCAGCCTCAACATGAAGTATATATCAATAAAAAAACCAATCAACACCATATATTTACCTACATTATACGAAACATATTATTAAACGACATACACGCAAGCGAGCAAAAACTACATTAGAGTGTGTCAAACATTCAAAAGTTCCATTCTTTGTATCATTTTCGGTTCAAACACGTATTTGGGATCTCCTACCAGACTCAACACGAATTTATATAAATAAAAATCCCAATCAACACCGTATATTTACCTACATTATACAAAACAAATTATTTAACGACATAGACGCCAGCGAGCAAAAAACTACATTAGAGTGTGTCAAACATTCAAAAGTTTCATTCTTTGTATCATTTTCGGTTCAAACACGTATTTCGGATCTCCTACCAGCCTCAACACGAATTTATATAAATAAAAATCCCAATCAACACCGTATATTTACCTACATTACGAAACAAATTATTAAACGACATAGACGCCAGCGAGCAAAAACTACATTAGAGTGTGTCAAACATTCAAAAGTTCCATTCTTTGTATCATTTTCGGTTCAAACATGTATTTGGGATCTCCTACCAGCCTCAACATGAATTTATATAAATAAAAAAACCAATCAACACCATATATTTACCTACATTATACGAAACATATTATTAAACGACATAGACGCCAGCGAGCAAAAACTACATTAGAGTGTGTCAAAAATTCAAAAGTTCCATTCTTTGTATCATTTTCAGTTCAAACACGTATTTGGGATCTCCTACCAGCCTCAACACGAATTTATATAAATAAAAATCCCAATCAACACCGTATATTTACCTACATTATACGAAACAAATTATTAAACGTCATAGACGCCAGCAAAAACTACATTAGAGTGTGTCAAACATTCAAAAGTTTCATTCTTTGTATCATTTTCGGTTCAAACCCGTATTTCGGATCTCCTACCAGCCTCAACATGAATTTTTATAAATAAAAATCCCAATCAACACCATATATCCAACTACATTATCCACAATCTCTGTAAGCAATGTAGCTTAACACTAACCTGTAAATCAATAGACTGAGGAACACAAGTCTCTTCAATTTTAGCAGCAATTGATAAACAGGCCACAGCTAGTAATTGCACGGTCCAAGGTTTATCTTTCTATCAATTTCATCAAAATTATCGTAATTTTGTTAAATTAAAACCCGAAAACAGATCATTAAAAACTCGAAAAAGATTCAAAACATTGAACTCACGGGTAATTCCTTGACTGCAAAGAATCTATCCAAGTAATTCACAGCTAAGCATAAACTCAGTGGTCCAAAACAAAAATATGAATGTGCCTGCACATACCCAAAAATAAAAAGCGCGCAACTTTAATAGTGATAATCACTCATTCTTATATGAGACGGTCTCGTAATAATTTTATTAGATTAGACTAATATTAATTGTGTTACAAATAAAAAAGCATAGGGTCATTTTGGTCACGGTCGATATTTATCCATCTTTTTGGAATCCTCCACACAAATAAAAGATGGATAACTATTGATCGGGACGGAGGGAGACGTAAATAAACAAAACCAACCTTAAAAATCCAATCAAAAGCGTCTGTTCGACCAGCCAAGTTGAAATCTCCAAACCGTAACCTGTTAAGATAATCATGATTAGGTAAATAATCAGTTTCTCTCTTTAACATGGCAGTAAAATCATCATCAATTTTCTCTGGTAAATGAATCAACGGTTCTGATCTAATCCCATCACCATCATCAACATCATCAGTAAAGCACAAATCTTTGTTATTTTCATCACAAAAAAGTGTAATTTGATTAAAATCTTGCATTTTTTTGGACACCAACATAAAAATTTTACTTTTTTTAAATTGTTTATTAATTAATTATGTTAAAGATCGAATCTTTTTATGTTTTTTTGATGGAAAATTGGAAGAAGATGAAGGGTTTAAGTAGAGAGAGAAAGAAGCTGTAGTGAGAGTAAAGGAGAAATCTTTGGAAGAAGGAGAAGAAGAGAAGAAAATATATATGAAGGGTTTTGTAGGAAATCAACAATATTCAACATTTGTGAATTTGTGAGGTTTCTTTTTCTTGGGTAATGGAGAAAAAATAAAATAAAGGTGTGGATTTGAAAGAGCATGAAAGGAGGAGAGGAAATGTTTAAATAAAAAAAAAATAATAAATTTGGAACATAATACGGCCAAACAATCATTTTTATTTTTATTTTTGGAAATAAGTTTGGGTAATGCTAAATACATTTAAGTATTAAATACCTTCTAATTTGGGTATTTATTTAGGAATTAATAACTAAATTACACATTAACCAATACATTTAATGCATATATTAAGAATTTATTTTCTCTTTTGGTTTCTTAAATACAACCAAGTGGGTTGTATTTATCATTACCCAATAAGTTTAGGTTATTATGGGAATGTACATAGAACGATATTCAAATAGGTAAATTGAATCTGTATATTTTGTAAATTAGGAAGTGAATTTAGAAATGAGATGACGGGATTTGTCGTGATTTTGGTTTCATTATGGCTCTGTTTGGTAAATAGCGGATTAATTTCAGCATAAGCAGATTGCAAAAGCAGATTATAAATGACAGATTTTATCAGAAGGTTTGACTAGCATATTATAATTAGTAGAATTAATTTCAGTGTTTGGTAATTGACAGATTACGATTAGTAGATTGTTAGTTTTCTTTGTAAAATGGAGAAAAATTTCCTATTTTACAATATGCATACTAACCAATATCTTTGGGGTAAAGCAACATATTGTAAAAACAAAGATATTGACCCCAAATATCTTTGTTTCAATATGCTGTTTACCAAACACTAAAATTAGCATATTGATTGGTCAAACATGCTAAACCCCTTGAATATGCTAAAAATTGGCCAATATACCGTTTACCAAACAGCGCCTATGTGTACAAGTGGTGAATTGTATAAACTTATAGAGGTAAAGTCGTTGCACAACTCGAATGAATTGAGGAAAGTTGTGGAGTAGGCGACTCTGATTTAAGGTTTATTGAAATGATGATAACTTGGTTCAAATCTTCTTTTGACAGCAACAAATAGCATAGCTTACAAAAGAGCTTCATGCGCAAGATTATGAGTTATCTTATTCATTTCCCTAGGACAGAAACTAAGAGAGCAACAATGAAAATGAGACGAAATAGACTTAATATCATGGATAATGCAATTAATAGATGCAATCGCCTTCTCCGCTTCAGCAACATGCATAACCAAGATAAGACAATTCGTAACAAGTCTAACATGATGAAGGTACCCTTCGTCCAAGACCCATTTGAGCGCCATGATAGCTGCATGTCCTTCAGTATGTAGGGCAGAAGAGGCAAACGAGCGAGCGTGAGCAGTATCCCTTAAGGTCTCATTACCATCGAACAAGCACCACCCCATGCCAGAACTTATATCAGCCCTCCAAAAAGCATCAGACTTTACAGTGCAAACATTTTCGCACCCAGGTCCATCAACAATCCAACAGGGGAAGGAGTTTATAATCCTCTTAGCTAATCCAAAATTAGGAGAGGAGTCCAACAAAGGCACTCGAAGGAGGCTAGCATCCTTACTGCACACAACCTCATTCATATGCTGAATGTCACCAAGAATAGAATTGAGAGCACTCATAGGCCAAGGGCGACGATTCTTGAAGACCATATCATTCCTACAACACCAAATTCTACAGTGGGTAGAGCAATAAGGGAAAAAAGAAGGGAGTTAGGATATGGGCCAATTAGGAAATAAGTTACCCAATCTATTACCCAAACCCTAACATCAATGTCCACCCCCATTCTAAATCCTAAAGGACAACCAAACCATAAAGCCTTTGCAAATCTACAATCTTTGAAGAGGTGAGAAATAGATTCCAGACAAGGAGATGAGCCATCACAAAGAGTATAGGAGGAGCGCCAATTCATTTTTCGTTTGAGGAATTCAGAGCCCACTGAAAGGGCATTAGCCATAAATTTCCATAAAAACACCCTTAGTTTGTTAGAAATAGGCAACTTCCAGAGCTTTGATTTGCAAAAGGCCACAATTGTTGTAGACATTCTAGAGCGATCAGTAGTCGGGATAGGTCCATTAGATAAGACCATAGCAGCTTGATCCCCTTAACATAAATAAAATAACGGTGGCAAATATATGCAATGAAAATAGACGTTGTGCTGCAAGATTTACATGCCTTTGTCTATTTTGTCATATGTATTCATATCACAAATTCTTGTTTAAGATGGATAGTTGTCTTAAGTTTAAAATGAATGAAATATACCCGTGTGAAATGAATATGATACAAGCAAAATGTAATGGAAAAAGTAAAAGATTTGTCCTCTTATGTGAGGTGATATATAATCAAGAATTATTTGTTGCTTATAACAATTGTAAACAATAATTTGTGTTATTTTTAAGTTGTTGTCTTGGCACACAAACAAAAACCAGTTCAAGCACAAGAGGCTGTTGAATACTTACAGTGTAATTATAATTGTATGATATTTGGTGGAAATAATATAGATATGGGACTAATGGGTTGTCCATTCTTTGATTTTAGTGGTAGCAACAAGTTTAGATTGTATTGGCCACATAAATTGTGTTAAAATATTTCCTAATAAAAAAATATGTAAAAATAGTTGTTATTCAAGACTCTTAGTCAATTGAACAATCAAACTTGTAGACTTGTGTGCACTTGCGGATTTAGGGGATTAGCAGGGAGCCAGGGACGCTCGCCCCCCTGACCAAGGAAAAATTCGCAAATTTTAGTTAAATTTTTCGAAATTTTTTCAAGTTTCTGTAAAGTCATCACTTGTAATTCCCCGCCAAATTTTTCCGCTCACCTAACTATAAATCCTGGCTCCGCCACTGCTTGTGGGCCCACTCGTGTTTCGTGGATGATCAAATGAATGGTTTTTCATCCGTTTTTTTTATTATGTGTTGTTTCCGTTATTCGAAATTAAACGGTTTTTCTAATATGTGTCGAGTGTCCTAGAGACATGTTAAAGTTATACAGAGTATGATGATACATTATTGATATTCATATACTTTGATCCACATTCTTTTTTAAGGCCGGTTTAAGTTAAAATGGAAGAAGAATTATGAGATATTTTAACTTATTACGATTATAAGCAAAACCTACTCATAATCAAGGGAGAAAAATGTTTACTAATCGTCAAAACAGAGGTCAGAGATAGTACGTATAGTACAATAGTACAATACCGAGTGGTGATTAATGGATTGGGATTTGGGAAGATACCCAGAGACCAGAGTGCTGAGTGCACATACTGCCAAAAGTAGAAACAACGTCGCATGAGGTCAGTTTGCTGATGATAATCCGCATAAATATATTTTACAGAGTAAATTGTACTCCGTACGTGATTTCAGAATTTGTAAACATTTGGTATTGTATATAATCCGTATAAATGTAAAGGACTATCAAATAAATGTAAAGGACTATCAAATAATCAAATAATCCGTATAAATGTGCTTTGACCGTATTTGTTAAGAAGAATTATGTACTTTTTTTCAACCCGATTTATTAATCGGAAATTTCTTATGGTACCCTCGAACTTTGGCAGATTACACATGGTACCCCTCAAATTAACTTTTTACATAAGGTACCCATTAATTTGACTTTTTCTTTCCCAAAATGGCCATTGATAAACGGCTGTTAAGTTTTCTTAACGTCAGTTAGGTTTTCACTTTTTGGTGGGAAAGTTAGTTTGAATTGTATACTTTTTGCCCATGGTACCCCTGTGTTTCAAACTTTTGCCCAATGTACCAATTTTTTTTTTTTTTTTTTTTTTTTTTTTTTTTTTTTTTGAAAAAACCCGGAAGGGTATTACTTCATTGATAAACGATCACGTGCAATACAATCACTAATATGTTGAGGCACATTCTCGTCCCATCGCCTACAACCACTGAGTCAAGGGTCGATATGTGCTAAGCTATGAGCGACACTATTAAAATTCCTACGAGTAAAAGAAAACACACACGACTCAAAATGAGTACAAACATCAAAAATCTCTTCATAAATCATAAAAATGTTACTTCGCCCTTGTCTTCGCTTTTGCAAGTCCTGGATGACGGTAATGCAGTCACCTTCCACCACAATGCGCCTCATACCTCTTCGTTGTGCTTCCCGAACCCCGGCAAGAATGGCCAGTGCTTCCGCTTCCGCCGGTTCACGCTCTATAGTCTCCTGCTCCGTCAAAGCCCACACCAAATAACCTTCCCCATCCCGACAAACTGCTCCCACTCCCGTCCCAACACCACCTACAACCCCTGCGTCGACGTTAATTTTAAGCTCCCCACCCATAGGTTTCACCCAACCTCCCTCTCTTGCACCGCATGAGCTCCCATTCCCGCCACTACTCTCCTCCTCCACCCCCTGTTCTTCCAGCATTTCTCGCAAAAGCCCTCGGATCCTCTTTACCACCACCTCAGGATTAACCGTCTTGCCCTCAAAAACCCACTTATTTCGCGCCTCCCAAATAGCCCAACACCCCGTCATAAAGGTTAAGCATTCTCTCACACTCCACTCCCTCCACTCTTCTTCCACCCACTCCCTCACCCGCTCAAAGCCATCTCCCTTCTTTACCTCCAACCCGACCCCATCCCAAACCCATCCCACCCACCCACATTCGCGAATAAGATGAAAGCTAGACTCCTCGGAACTGTTGCATATAGGGCAAAGAGTATTCGTCCCATTTCTCATCCGTGTAGCAATATTAGTTCGCGTAGCAATAGCATCGAGACACAGCTGCCAAAAAAAGATTTTAATGTGGGGGAGCGCGTGACTCTTCCACACCTTATTCCATAGCAAACGCTCAGCTGTATCGTTTGATTGCCCAGGACCATCATCGTTAGCTTCTCGGAGTAAACGATATGCGGACTTCACCGTGTAAATCCCGTCCCGTTCAGGGTCCCAACACCATTCATCAGCCAGATTGGGTTGTCTAATACGCAAACTAAGAATTCTCTCCTGCTCGAAAGGTAAAAAATTAGCTCGAATTTTCACCTCATACCACCTCGTACCATCCTCAACCATGAGCTCCTTAACCAACATGTCCCCATCAGCTTCCCTTCGCGGCGAAATAACCCGCCTGGTTTGAGTTCCACGTATGCATGGGTCAACCCACACTCTTGTGCTCGCCCCATCCCCAATCCTCCGTCGAAGCCCCAACAGAAGGACCTCCCTTGCCTCCCAAATACCACACCACGTGTAGCTTGGGTTCGACCCTAAATTTGCTTCCATGAATGACGCATCAGGGAAGTATTTGCCCTTAAGCATCCGAGACATGAGACTATCATTGTTGGTAAGCAACCGCCAACTTTGCTTTGCAAGCAAGGCTTTATTGAAACTTAGATAATCCCAAAAGCCAAGCCCGCCCTTGCATTTAGGTTCACAAAGCCTCGACCACGCCACCCATGGAATTTTCCTCTTACCTCTATCCGACCCCCACCAGAAACCCGAGACAAGAGACCGCAGTTCATCACAAAAATTAGCCGGTAATTTAAAGACACTCATAGCATAAGTGGGAATAGATTGGGCCACTGCCTTTATCAAAACTTCCCTCCCCGCTTTAGAGAGCAACATACCTCGCCAACCTTGCAATTTCTTGCTAATTTTGTCCCGAATCGTCTTAGTAATAACCCCCTTCGAGTGACTAACCATAGTTGGAAGACCCAAATATTTATCCTGCACTTCCACAACCCGTACTCCAAGCACTCCAGCTACAGCTGTTTTTCGGGTCAAAGCGGTACCACGGCTAAAAGACACAGTAGTTTTCTCCAAGTTAACCATTTGACCCGAGACCCTCTCGTACCTCATGAGCACCTCCTTCACCCGGGTTGCCTCCGCCACATTTGCTCGCGTAAAGAATAGACTGTTATCAGCAAAGAGTAAGTGAGTCACACTCGGAGCTCGGGCAGCCACACGGACCCCATGAATAGCCCCAACCTCCATTGCCCTGCGCATCATGCTAGATAAGACCTCCGCACATAGAATGAATAAATAGGGAGATAACGGGTCTCCTTGTCGGAGTCCCCATTGAGGGACAAAAGAATCAGTCGGGCACCCATTAACAAGAACCGAGAAAGACACAGACCGAACACAGTGCATTACACGGTTTGTCCAAGCACTATCAATGTAACACTACGGATTTTATAGGCTGGTACTCGACCGAGTATGGCCTACTCGGTCGAGTAAAGTGTGTTGGGTATTCTGTTTGGCTTCTGCCTAGGAATACTCGGCCGAGTATGGGTAATACTCGACCGAGTAGAGGATACTCGGCCGAGTATACCCTATACTCGACCGAGTATCCGGCCTGACGGATATTATTTCTGCGGGTTTGATTTAAATGATTAGAGGTTATATCGTTCGTCAGTTTCAAAAGTCATTTCTCCCCAAAAACATAAACTACGTTCATTCTCCTCTAATCATCTTCATCAATTCCAAGTCAATGGTCGTCGATTGTGGGTTCTAGCATCTCATTCCGTGTCAATCGCCGTAGTAAGTGTCTTATCCTTGTTCATCTATTGTCATTCTTATAAGTTAACAAACCCTAATTTGGTTAATTTGGGAGTCTAGGGTTCTGGTCATCATATGTTGTTGATTGTTGATTATCGTTGTTGTAGGTGATGATGTGTTACTAGTTGTGCATTTGTATGATTGATTACAACGTAGCGGATTGCGAAAAGGTAGGGTTTCCCTACTCGGTTCTTGTGTAATTGATTTGAGATATTTGTTGTATTGTGTATGATTGTTGTCTCTTTGATCATCGGATTGTTGGTGTTGTGGTGACGGTGGTGATGTGGTTGTGTTGTGACGGTGGTGGTATTGTGACAAATGCGTTCTTTGTGGTATGTGTGATTGTGGTGGAGTCACTTGCGGGAGTGGCTTCACACCCTAGTTCGCCCTCCGTGGAACCCGTCACGGGAGGGGATGTGCACATTAAGGGACGGGGATTATTAGTCGCTCGTTGATGAGCTGGACTAGGTGGGGATGGGTGCGGTCACCCATGGGCGGCGAGGATTACTGTTGCGATGGGTAATCTGGCGGGGCTACACACTTCGGTGTGTAGTCGGTTAATGTGTGAAATCGGGAGACCGGGGATGGAGGATGATCGGCCGGTTACGCTATTTGTTTGTCTTATTTGAATTATGCGTGCCCGACCCCGTGTTGTTGTTTTGTAAAAACTGCGGTGATCCATTCGGGGATGGTGAGCAGATATGATGTAATGCGGATGTTTAGTTATGGGACAGACATGGGGAGACATCACTTCGAGTCTAGTTTCCGCCATTACGAGTTTAGCCGGCAATGATTTCAGTTGTATTGAAGTTCTTACCCTTTTAGTTTGAGTTGGTTTGAGATAATGTATTCGCTAACTCTTTATACTTTATATAAATGTTGTTTGGAAATTGTAACTTTGATATACTAACCTCGGGAAACCGAGATGGTAACAACCTTTCATGCTAAGGTAGTCCTTGGTAAGGTACCTTGGTATGAGGGGGTGTTACAAAGTGGTATCAGAGCCGACGATTCCGGCACCTAAAACAAATGAACCCAATGAACTTAGGGAGTAAATAAAATGAACCCGGGGAGAGTTGTTTGGAGCTACCGCAAAGACTTGGGAGACGTCCCAAAGTCGCATTAAGGCCCTTACGATCTCAAGCCGGTCACATGGGGGAAAACTGTTGTATGTTTGATTCATGTGTGTTTGATATCTATAGATTGAATCTTGTGCATGGTTGGATGAAATGATGAAAGAAGTGGAATGTGATAGTTGTTGAAAGATGCATCGAGGATTGTGATGTTAAACTTTAAGCACGAATATGTTGGCATGTTAAGTGTTGGAACATGGTAAAATATGAAAGGTGAATTGTGAATTTGTATCTGGTTGATATTGAGCATGAAGAATGTGATTATGTTACCTGTTTAATAGAATTTTGAGCATGAAGTATGGTAGTGGTACATGTGCATATGAACATGATGATGTTAATGCTTGATTGCTGGTAGTAGCATATGGTTACGGGCATGTGTCTATATACATGAACGTATGATAAGAGTTCACTTGTATACTGGTTTCTTGAAGTATTGAGTTGTTCTTGTTGCCTTATGTATGTTCAAGTTGTTTTGGCTTAGGAAACTTGATTTGTATAAAGATCGATTACGGAAGGGTTGTCTTAAAACTGACATAAGTCGAGTTCTAGAAATGATATTGCTGTGATTCCAAGTTGGGGTGATAGCTTGTCCTCTTACGATTCTAACGATAGGTCACACGCCCAAAATGACCAAGTAACGAGGGAGATATGACTGTTTTACGAAAACTGGTCGGTCTTGAGAAGCTGTGATACTCGACCGAGTAGTCCCTACTCGGCCGAGTATCTTTTATACTCGACCGAGTATTCCATATTCGGCCGAGTAATCTCTCTGTGATAATACTGTTTAGCGTCTGGAGTCGTGAACTCGGCCGAGTAGTCTCATACTCGACCGAGTAAGGTCTACTCGGCCGAGTATTCCCAATACTCGACCGAGTAATCCTTCTGCGACAATTGAGTTTGCTTCTGGAGTCGAAAACTCGACCGAGTAATATAGTTACTCGACCGAGTACCTTGTACTCGACCTAGTATGTTATGTACTCGACCGAGTACCTCATTGGGCGGCTACTTTGAGTCGGTGGCTATGTTCTTACTTTTGTTTTGAGCCGGTGGCTATGTTTTTGCATTGTTTTGAGTCGTAGGGTATATACACATGTATGTTTTGAGTCTTAACGCATTCTTTTATATGTGAGACGGTCTTGATACGTAAGTTACCGGAAGTTATGACATGGAGAATGACGGCTTATGGAGGGACATGTGTTGGATAAGGAAGACATGTGTTAATGTGGTTGTGAGAGATAGTGGAAAAAGGAAAGGGAAGAATGATAAGCTAATCGCGGTAAAGAGCATGTTTTGTGAGATAGGGTGAGTGATATAGTCGTGTGTTGAGTAATATAAAAGTAAGTATATATGAGCAAAAGTGATGTAAGTTTAAAGAAACGTGAGAATGAAAGATTGATATGAGGGATACGATTAGTGGCATATTGGGATGTGTAAGGACTTATGGAGGGAGACGGTTAGCATTGTGTTGCGTAAGGATATATGAAATGAAAGGATGTCGTAGAGGGATAGAGAAGAGGGGTATGTAATGAACTTAAAGGAAGTTATATCGCGATGTGGATTTGTAGATAGTGGCTAAGTTTGGGAAGTTGGAATATCAAGGGGTGAGCCTAGTGTGTAATTCTTTGGACAAACGGTATGAAGTGAATTTTGGTTTCTAGAGATGCGAAAGGGAGATACGACAAATTGAAGAGTAACTGTTAGTGCGTGGACTTGATCTTGACAAGGGTGAGTGTGAAGCAAGATGAGCGATGATAAATGATAATAAGAATGATAAGATATTGATATGAATTAATGGAATTAGAGTTGTGGAGCTATGGAAAATAAACAAATGACTAAAGAGTTAGGTAGAAAGAGAAAGGAGATGAATTATTACTTGGTATTATTGAGTAAAAGGAGGGAAAAAGGGATGGAAGTAAGTTGAGAGAACGTTGACCGGAGTTAAGGAGCATGAAGGTAGGAAATTATGAAATGTACGATATCCCCACTAGAGGGTGTGAGTTAATGGTTATATAGGAGAGCAGGACGACGTGTTAGCCGTGAGTTTCGAGGTATTAAGGGAATAAGGAGCTTGTAGAGTGGTTACACGATCTGAGATTTTGGTGGAGAGTTAGGTAACGATATGATAAAGGATAGAATTGGGAATAGTGTTGAGGTAAATCTTGTTGATGGATTGGATGTTCGTTATTTGGGATGATAACCAAAGAGAGGAAACAGATTGTTATATTAAGAAGTGATAGTAAGAGAGTAGTCACATGAAGGATGTTGGTGTCATAGTAGTGTCACTAGTGGCCGAGGGTGATGTTACTTTAGGGAAGTTAGTTGTTCTAATGAGGTTGATTTTGTGGAGGTGGTTAGTATGTTTGGTTGTGAGGAAGTATAAGATGTGGATATACGAGGTGTTGGAAGTTGGTGCGATGTTATGGCTACATTTTTAGGATGGGTGATAATTGTGTGTAAGAGAAGATATGTTAGGAAGGACACACGAGTTAAGTCCGGATAAGAGATATTCATTGTCAAGTGGTAACTTACGTGATCAAGATTGACTAGTTGGATGTGATTACGGGTCTATGATATGTGTAAATGTTTGTGTGAGGTTCTAACCTCACAAGAAGTGGTATGGTGTGATAACTATAAAGTTGTTATATGAATGTTTTGTAATTTATGTTGGGTACGGTATACTAATGGAATGAGGTTCAAAAGGTAATAATTTGATTGATCTGGCATGGATAGTTAAAATTGTATGTTTATTGATGATACATGTTTATTCCGTGAAATGGTAAGGATGATGTTCATGAGATTCTTGTCAGTTTATTCCGTATAATATGTTGTGTTATAATCTAGTAAAGCAGTCTTGATTAAGTTTTTCTTGTCCGAGATGTTATATTGAGTCAGTGTTTATGGGATTGTGTATGTTGTGATGTCTATCGGTGTAGTTGTGGTGCCTCGGGTGGTGATCCGGTCACGGTACTTAGTGTTGTGATGCGGGTATTTTCGCACTGCGGTGCGGCTGTTGGTGGCGGGGTTGCAATGCCGTCATCGGTTGTGGTGGAGTAGGCGGGATGATTATGATTCGAGTTTCGACAGTATATACCAGTTATACATAGATTGTTGTTTTGTTTGATGTTGCTCCCTGCGAGTTTCAGTTTGTGCAGATAGACAGTTGTCTTGTTTATTGATGTTTTTTTTTACCAGGTTAAGTTTGGGAATGAGGGTAGAGTATGATATGAAATAGAGTTGTATATGTTTTCGTTGTTGTCATGGTATAGTGATATTCTGTTGATGGGACACGTTTGTGAGAGATTGTTACAGTAATTTTGATCTTGTTTTAGATGAGGCATTGGTGGGCGTAGTTGTAGCAAGAGTTTGTGGAGCATGTGTGGTATTGAACTGGAACTACAAGTGGTTTAGCACCTTTCCTTGGGAGAGGGAGTACGGAGTTTTAGGACTTAGTATCATGTTAAGTCAAGGGTGAGTTTTGTGGTAATAGAAGTGATGAACTTGAAAAGTTGATCTGAGTGTGTAACAATTGTGGCTTGTGAGTTTAGATCGTGAAGATGAGCGTATAAGTATATAGAAGTATGTCGTTTGGTGGTAATGTAGAAGAGATGGAGTAGTGGTTATGCGAGGATTTTATGATATATGTTATGGGAGTACCGAATAATTGAGGCACGAGAACTGTTAAAGAAAGAGAGTCCTGGTCATAGGAATGGTTGTAGGTGTTGGGGTTATAGTGGGTGATCGTTGACATGTGGTGGTAATGAGGTTTATGGGAGGCATAGTAAAGGACCTAGTATTAGCAAGTTACGAGGGCGTAACATTTATCTTAAGAGGAGTAGAATGCGACAAGAGAGTTTGATGGTCATACAGGTTGCAATTGCAAGTGTGGGTGTTGGTACAGAATAAGAATGGATTTGTGTGATTGCGATTTTATTACGGGTAATGGCGGTGCTCGTAGTAGTATGATGATACTTATGAGTTCGAGAGTTTTGGCAGTTGGATGATGATGTTATGAGTGTGAGTAAACTTCGAGGACGAAGTTTCTTTTAAGGATGGTAGAATGTAACATTCTGTTTTGATGGTTGATCTTATTTTGTGGATTATCTTGGTATTGAGTTGCTAGTGAGTGTTATGGAAGTGAGATAAGGTTGGCAACATTATTTTATGGTTATTCGATAATATTATGGAGTCTATATCGAGAGGATAGGTTATCTAGTAAGCGTGGTTGGCGGAGTTAGTGTTAGGTGTTCATGTTTTATAGGTTGGGTTGGAACTTCGGGGACGAAGTTCTTTTTAAGGGGGGAAGATTGTAACACTACGGATTTTATAGGCTGGTACTCGACCGAGTATGGCCTACTCGGTCGAGTAAAGTGTGTTGGGTATTCTGTTTGGCTTCTGCCTAGGAATACTCGGCCGAGTATGGGTAATACTCGACCGAGTAGAGGATACTCGGCCGAGTATACCCTATACTCGACCGAGTATCCGGCCTGACGGATATTATTTCTGCGGGTTTGATTTAAATGATTAGAGGTTATATCGTTCGTCAGTTTCAAAAGTCATTTCTCCCCAAAAACATAAACTACGTTCATTCTCCTCTAATCATCTTCATCAATTCCAAGTCAATGGTCGTCGATTGTGGGTTCTAGCATCTCATTCCGTGTCAATCGCCGTAGTAAGTGTCTTATCCTTGTTCATCTATTGTCATTCTTATAAGTTAACAAACCCTAATTTGGTTAATTTGGGAGTCTAGGGTTCTGGTCATCATATGTTGTTGATTGTTGATTATCGTTGTTGTAGGTGATGATGTGTTACTAGTTGTGCATTTGTATGATTGATTACAGCGTAGCGGATTGCGAAAAGGTAGGGTTTCCCTACTCAGTTCTTGTGTAATTGATTTGAGATATTTGTTGTATTGTGTATGATTGTTGTCTGCTGATCATCGGATTGTTGGTGTTGTGGTGACGGTGGTGATGTGGTTGTGTTGTGACGGTGGTGGTATTGTGACAGCTGTGTTGCTGTGGTATGTGTGATTGTGGTGGAGTCACTTGCGGGAGTGGCTTCACACCCTAGTTCGCCCTCCGTGGAACCCGTCACGGGAGGGGATGTGCACATTAAGGGACAGGGATTGTTAGTCGCTCGTTGATGAGCTGGACTAGGTGGGGTGGGCTGCGGTCACCATCGGCGGCGAGGATTACATTGCGATGGGTAATCTGGCAGGGCTACACTTCGGTGTGTAGTCGGTTAATGTGTGAAATCGGGAGACCGGGGATGGAGGATGATCGGCCGGTTACGCTATTTGTTTGTCTTATTTGAATTATGCGGTAACTGACCCCGTGTTGTTGTTTTGTAAAACCTGCGGTGATCCATTCGGGGATGGTGAGCAGATATGACAGGTAATGCAGATGTTTAGTTATGGGACAGACATGGGGAGACATCACTTCGAGTCTAGTTTCCGCCGTTACGAGTTTAGCCGGCAATGATTTCAGTTGTATTGAAGTTCTTACCCTTTTAGTTTGAGTTGGTTTGAGATAATGTATTCGCTAACTCTTTATACTTTATATAAATGTTGTTTGGAAATTGTAACTTTGATATACTAACCTCGGGAAACCGAGATGGTAACAACCTTTCATGCTAAGGTAGTCCTTGGTAAGGTACCTTGGTATGAGGGGGTGTTACAATCAAAACCCATCGAGGTCAAAACCGTCTCCAAAAAGCTCCACTCCACCCTATCATATGCCTTAGCCATATCGAGTTTTAGAGCCATATGTCCCACATTACTCCTTGAATTCTTCATATGGTGAAAAATTTCGAAAGCTACAAGAATATTATCCGTGATGAGCCTACCTGGAGTAAAGGCCGATTGATTCTCAGACACAATATTATTAAGGAACAGTTTGAGACGATTAGCCAACACCTTGGAGACAATCTTGTAAACGACATTACAAAGGCTTATGGGTCGAAAATCCATCATTTTATCATGAGCTTTCTTCTTGGGAATAAGAACAATATGGGTGTGATTGATGCCTTCCGGAAAAGGTGCCCCACGCAGAACACTTAGGACCAAAGAAACTACAGACGGACCAACAATATGCCAATAAGACTGATAGAAGAGAGCATTCATACCATCCGATCCTGGAGATTTGAGAGGATGCATTTGGTTAAGGGCCTCAAGAATCAAGTCGAAGTAAGTCATTCATCCACCCCGTGACTCGCCCCTCAATGCCAGCCATAACATCACCAAAATCGCGTGGGTTTGACGACCTGAAAAGTTCACCAAAATATCCTCGAATCACCCCCGCAACCTCCTCGTTTCCCTCCCTAATTCGGCCCTCATCATCAACAAGCCTCCCAATATAATTCCTCTGCTTTCTTTGTGTCGCTTTACGGTGGAAAAACTTAGTGTTTCTATCCCCTTCTTTAAGCCATAGCGCGCGGGACCTCTGTCGCCAAAAGATTTCTTCATCACGGAGCAGCTGTGCAATTTCTTTGGTAATCCTCTTTCGCTCCTGGACAACACTTGTCGTACGACCCAACCCGTCGAGGACCTGCAGCCTTCGACGCCTTTTACTTAAAGTCTTAACAATCTTCCCGATATTGATACTTTTCCACTCCAGCAACTCAGCAGCGCAATCACTCAGTAGCACTGGCAAATCTGTACCGCCCCTTTCCCACACCCTCCTAACAACTTCTTCGCACCCTTCTTATCCCACCCATAACTGCTCAAATCGAAACGGTCTCCTCCCTCCCTCACGCTGCCCCTCTCGGCCATCAAGTACCAGCTTTAGAGTGGAATGGTCAGACCATTCTCTAGTCAAGTGAATGAGCCGCGCAAAAGGGTAAAGTTCCTGCCAATTTTCCGTCACCATGGCTTGGTCTATTCGACTTTGTCGATTATCATCACCCACTTGACCATTATCAAAAGTGAAAGGATGGCCTTCGAAGACAATATCTCTGAGTCCACAATCATCAACCGCATTCCTAAAATTGTTCATCTGCCATTGGGGTCGCTCCCCTCCCCTCATCTCAGTAGCATACAAAATCTCATTAAAATCCCCCATACACAACCAAGGATCCGAACCAGCCGCTGCCAGAAGACGAAGTTGTTGCCAAGAAAGGTGTCTATCTTGAACAGCCGGCCAACCATAGAAACCTGTAAACCTCCACTTAGCCTCTCCAATCTCTAAATCAACATCCATGTAATGCACAGACATAGATCGAAGTCTACACCGAACCCCCTTCTGCCACAAAAGAGCTAAGCCACCAGACCTACCTACACTATCAACGGATAAGCCATCATATCCATCCAACGACCTACTTATATTACACCACTCACTACCACTGAGCTTCGTCTCACAGAGAAAAAGCACAATGGGGGCCTCCCTCCGTATAAGATTACGGAGCCCGCCTACTGCATCGGGGTTGCCCAGCCCCCTGCAGTTAAGGCTCAAAAGATTCATTGGGCCCGGCGGGGTTGAGTTCTCTCAACCTCCGCCTCGGATGAACACACATCCATGGAAAAATGTAACTTCTTGCTCACACCTGCCTCGTCCTCCGTCTCATCATCCCGTCCCCTCTTACTCGCCAACTGAACCAGCTGTCCACCCCCTTCCCTTTGCTTCTTGTCCCGCTCCTTCCTAACCCATTTCTTCCCTCCCGTCTTCTCCTTATCCTCCTCCCTCCTCATTCCAGTATCCCCACCCATAGGCCGTGACCCAATCCCAGCAAGGACCTCCTGTATACGTCCACAAGTCCCCGGCACACCAAGCATCCTCACCTCACAATCACTCCTAATTTCCCCTTCCTCACTCCCTGTCATCTCCATATTAACATTTTCCACCCCTTCCTCGACCACCGTCTCCATCTGTACCCCAATCATCCCCGCCTTAGCAACCTCATTCACCTCAACCGGATGTTTTTTTCTTCTTATTAGCCAGTGAGATAGCTTGTAATTTTCCGATCATTTTCTCAACATTCTCCTCCTCCAGACGACGCTGCTCAGCCTCAAACTCACGAGATAAAGCCCTAGCAACCTTCGATCCCGCCAATTCCGCATTTGTCTTAAGCACTTTCTTCGGCGACGCACGTAACCACTCCCCAAACGCTAACTCAGACTCCTCATACGGTCCCTCATCACATTCTTTCTCCCCATGCCCTAGAAGACCACACCCGTAGCAAAATATGGGCAGCCTTTCGTATTTCACGTCAAATTTCGTCAACAATCCATATGGCATCCTCGCACTTGTATGAGCACGCACGGGTTTACGCACATCATGCAAGATTCTAACCCTAACCGCCCTCTCCAACTCCGGATATGGGGTTGTATCCAACGACACAAACATACCCAGCTGTGCAGCAATCCTCCGAATATTCATTTCATTTGACCTCCCCCGCAAAGGCAGGTCGTAAATCCTCGACCAAAAGGGAACATTAAACAGTGGTGTATCAGTCAATTTCCCTTCCTCGCATGGGTCATTAAAGCACCAGATGTATTTATCGAAATGCCAGGGTTGCCCGTCAACAACCTTGGCTTTATCTTTATCACAGTTAAAACGAAAAGCAAAGATCTTATCCTTGGCATCGAGAACATTACCTATCACAGGTTCCTTCAAATTCCATAGCTTCGTCATGGTGTCGATTGCCGCTTTCACGTTTATCGCCTTATTAGCCCATAATTTTCCCACTAGCAGCAAGTCATTACTATTACTTTCATTGGCATCGTCTCCAGTCTTCCACACGAAGTTATCATCGTCCTGTTCCTGTAACTCCATAACAGGACGCTTACCCGCAGCCTTATCATTGGAGCAGTTGTCTCCCATCTAAGAAAGGAAACGGCTCAAAACTCTAACCGACCTCGGATCCCAAAACGAGTTCCAACCGCAAAGCACCCAACCGCAAAGCACGTAAAGTAGAAGAGAACAAAAGAAAAGAAGGAAGAAAGAGAAGAAGAGGGGGGGAAGAAGAGCCTCGACCTAGAAGGAGGAGCAAGGACGAGCGAAGACGGAATCTCCACGGGGAATTTTTAGGAAACCCTAAAAAACTTAGGAGCACCTTTTACAATGTACCCAATTTCTAGAACAGAACAAAAATAACGGCTATATTGATGTAGCCGTTGGAATCTGTTACTTTAAAAGTCAAATCTCCCTCATTTACAATTAAAACAAGTTCAATATATAAGGAAACTCAATAATGTCTTACACATCTAATGCAAGATCTTATTCAAGAGGAATTCAAGTAGAAAACAAACAATGCCCAAGATGCAATAAAAGATCAAACATAAGGTCCTCGGGGCCTACTGCAGCAAATCCAATGAAGCTATATTATAAGTGTGATGATTGTGGTTGGTTTCAATGGTGCCAAGCTAAAATAGTAGAAGACAATCAACATGAAGAAGAAGAAAAACAACAAATGCATAATCTACATGAAGTGACGAAGAATATGAAGGAACAAGCTGAGATGCTTAATTTGTTGAAGGCAAAAATGGATGATATGTCAAAGCTACTACAACTTAGCATAAAAATAAGCATTTTTATGTACATGTTTCTGTTATATGTCATGATGAACCAAAGAAATGGATAAGAAACTATGTAATATGCAACAATTGTAATAGAATCAAATGCAATTAATAAGATTAAAACTTGCAATGCTAGCATTGATCATTGTTGTTAATTATACAAAGGTTGTTCCTGTGATTTATAAATCACCAAAAAGTTGCTGACTATGTGATATATAAATCACCAAAAGCTGCAACACAGTTAAGAAACTGCACAAAATATACCCATAACAGTTTACCAAATGCACAAAATATAAGTTGATTAATCACTACAACAAAATATGGCAACTGACTTAGTTAACAACCTAGCTTAGCCAAAAAATGAGTGTCTTTTCAGAAACATACTTATCCCTTGCTTGTTGAAGCTCCATCTTTCCTTGCCCTTTTCTTCTGACTGCCACCACCAGCACTAGCCTTCCTCTGTTTTGCTGTTGGACCTCCTTTACAAGATCTTGCATTGTGTCCAACAGTTTTGCATATTGAGCATGTGATTGTTGTTGATCTTTTACCTTTTTTCTTGGGCTCGTCTGGTTTCCTCTTTCTTTGCCTTGCAGGTCTTCCTATGCTCCTCTCTGGAATAGGGGGTAAAACTTGAGGGAATTGGAAGGTTGGCCATGCATCCTTATCAGGTAAAGGATGAATATGTTCTCCATAGGTGAGCTTGTAACATTGACCACTATAGAATCCATGCACATAGTCCACTGGTTGCTCCCTATTGTCAAAAATGGCTCTACATGCATGCTTACATGGAATTCCAGTTATCTGCCACCCCCCACATAAGCCAAGGATCCATGAGTGAAAGCTCACAAACATAGCTTTGAAGTGGACTGGACCACCAGTTTGACCACCAGTCTGACCAGTTTGAGGGTTATGCCAAGTAATTAAAGCCCAAGAACCTGGATTAGTCTGTTTTATCACCTCTCCATAAGCTGCCAAGCTATTGTAACTCTCCTCAAATCCTCCATACACCATTTCAGCCACAACAATTCTGACCTTATACATTGTCCTTAGGCATACATCAATGCCATAACCCTTCATTAACAAATCTGCCATAGACTTAACTGGCATCTCAGGATGAGCTCTCAATTCAGTCTCTAACTTTTTAGCCATCCAAGGAACAGTTGCCATAGGATTCCTTTTCAAATTAAATCACTCCTTATGGTTCCCTGTTAGAGTTTTAATAGCCCATGTAACAGAGTCAGGCAAACATGAGCTATGAAGCTTCCAAGTACACAACTTCCCACTGCATTCAGCTGTATATCTTCTTTTATCAGATTTTAACACAATGACACTGAAGCCCTCTTGTACACAGTAATCAGAGAGCACTGACAGAAACTCCCCCTTAGACATGAACATTAGTCATGGCTTTAACACAATCTGACTCCATCTAGCTGGTGTATACATCCTTCCATTCTTGTACATTTTCAAACTCTGCTCATGATCTTCTTCATCCTCTTCATGAACTCCAATAGTGAGCCCAGCATCAAATGGATGAACAGCCTCATTATCATCCAACTCCTCAATCTCTTGCTCTTCAACTATTGCACTGCCATCAGTGTCACTACTATCCTCACCATCACTGCAATAATAGTCCTCATCACTCTCATCAGTCTCATCAATGTCATCCTCCACCTCCATACAAGAATAAGGCACTCTTTTCCTTCTAGGCCTGTCTTCAACACCATTAACCTCAGTAGGGGTCCCCTGCTTAGACTTTGGAACATATACCCCTTTCCTCTTGGCATAGGTTTTAGGTATCTTTTTATTTGATGTTTGCTGACTCCTTCTTGGGACTGACTTAGAAACAGGTTCTGGTGGTTGTGAATGGAACCTATCAGAAGTGGGACATTGTGATGATTGAGTTGTTTGTGTTACAGGTGGAGGAGATTTGGGAGCAGGCTGTGGAGGAGATTTGGGTGTAGGTTGTGAATGTGGAGTAGATTGTTGATTAGTGGGTTGGGTTAGTAGGACTTCATCAGCAATTTCTTGGGAGGTGTAAACTCTTACATACTCAGTGTCATTAGTATCTACATCCACCACAGGCACTTCAATGCTCAAAGGCTCCACTTCTATTGCCTCCCTCTGCCTTCTAGCCCTCTCTTCTTCTTCCCTCTGTTTTTTCCCTTCTACCTCTCTTTGTACCTTTTTCAATCCCTCAGCCAACCTAAACAAACTAATAGGATGTTCAGTGTGCTCCAACTAAACCTTAACATTTCTCCCTTCAAAATGAGCAAACATGCTCAACAAATCATTATCATTTCTTATATATATTTTCTGACCCCTACCATTTTTATAAAACAAGTCGTAAACTGATGGTATGAGTACATTCTGCTTCAAACTCACATCCCCAAGCTCACCAATTACATCTAGTAATTGCATTAAATCAACATCATATACTGGATAATCAAAGCACTTCCCCCATAGTTAAATTCCAACCATATTGCAGGATCCATCCTATAATTACACACAATGATGAAAATTAATCAAAAATATAACTCAACCCTAATTTCGTGAATTTTATTTGACAAATACTAACATGCAACACATATTACTGCTTCATATAACTTAACTGAATCTAAATAAACAATTTTTATGAACTTAATTGAAAAATAAAGATAGTTGTTAAAGATATTACCTTTACACTTTGGAAGGACGAAAATCCGCAGATGAAGCTTGAAAAAGGAGATTACTTTCGGATTTGGGGTAAAATTAGGGATTTTGTTTGGGGTTAGGGTTTTGGAAAAATTTCTGGGATAATTTGGGGTAAAAATCAGGGATTTTGTTTGGAAGATGAATAGATTTTGTTTATGATGATGATAGAATGAAATTTAGGGTTTATTAGTTGTTTAGGTTAGAATAAAGACAAATAAGGGTGTGTGTTGGTTATGTTGTTGGCGCCAAATGAATTACACTGACGGCGTTATGACGGCAAGCTTAGTAAGGGCATTTGGGGAAGGAAAAAGTCAAACTGATGGGCACCATATGTAAAATGCTAAAAGGAGGGGTACCATGTGTAATCCGCCAAAGTTCGAGGGTACCATGGGAAAAAACCGTTTATTAATTCTTTCACTTATTCTAAAATTTATAGCGAATTAGCCTAAACAGAAAACGTGCTTGTATGACAATATGAGTTGGGTCTTAGCTCTTTAACTTTAAATTTTTACCGGTTTTACTTTAAACTCGAGATAGTCTGAGTTTTGAGTTAAGTTTTGAAAGATTTCAATATGCATTAGGATGTGAATCCTTAATAGGAGAATAGTTTTGAGGTGCTTTGATTAATTTTAATGTGGATAAATCCCTTGATAGACCAGCATGACTCAAAGCTAAATGATCCACCTAACTACCCCTGAATCCGAGTAGCTTTTACGTCGAATGACACCTCCCGGCACCACAACTTTTCGGCCTAGACATACTACACTAGTGATCAGTTGATCACCATACCGATATCACATAATAATGTCACTCGTTATACTTATAGACGCCCGTTTGGGTAAAGGTCACATAGGGCAAACTATATGCGAATCTCCCCTTTTCTCTCAACCTCGTATCCTCTTTAAAACTCAAGAGTCGAATATTAGTATGTACATATTGACTTGGTTATCAGAGACTTCGTCCCAGGTTATCCCTAAACCTATGGGTATGTCTACGGGTCCTCTTCTAGCTGCAAACTTAGGGTGTGTTTGGACAGCAAAAGTGAAGGGAAAGGGAGGGGGAGGGGAAATGGGATGTGGATGTGGATGTTTAGATACAATTTCCCTTCAAATTTTGACTATTGTGGAGAGATTTTGATTTGTCTTGAAGAAGAAAAAAAAGGATCATTCTCCCTTCATGTCCCATCCTCCAAATAAGGGAAGAGATTTTAAATCGCTTACTCTGCCTTCTTTTCCTTTCCCTCTAAATTCCTCAATTTAAACAGACCAATACATCGAATTTTTTCTATGTGGAGTTAAACTCTTAAAATAGTTATGGTCTCTTGGACAATAGACTAATATTGTAATTGTGAAACAAAATTGATGAAAACGTCCAAGTACATATGCCAAATTAGGGTCATTTGGGGGCAAGATGCCCAATCGCCCATGAGTAAACTATACACTATCGCAACCACGCATGTGTATCACTTTTTAACACCTTCATCTTAAAGAAGATGCTTTGGTGATCCATGCTTGACAATAGCAATTAGCAAGGCAATAGTCATGGACTCATGGGCCGGCAATATGTTGAACGTGTACTCCCTCAATTGGAGTGACTGCCTTTTTCCTTTTTGATAATTGTTTGTATGGTAGTGATCACGAGTCTTCCTATATCGAGAGGACGAGAGGTGGAGTAATCTCCTTTGTGATACTGAAAATAACTTAGTTTAATTGAATAAGTATTTGTTTAGGTTACATGTGTCAAATCGGTTGTTTAAATTTCATGCAAAATGCGATTGAAATTCAAAGTTTTAAATTTGAATTAACATGGGTATTTGATAGGGTTTATTTCTGACAACTTTTTATAGAAAATATGCGAGGTAGACGATTAAGTTAAGGATTAGTAAGTTTTTATTTTAAAACTAATTGATCAAAAGAGTACTACCGACTAACTTAGACACCTTAGATTAATCGCCCTTACGTTAATATTGTCTAAAAATGAGCGATGCAACATCTATTTCTCTTGGACTCAACTCTTTAAGATGATCCAATGACTATATGGTTGTACATACGAATAGATTCAAATATTCAATAGAACTATCAAATTAATTAATTAAATGTATGAAACAGACCAAAAACTTTTACATAGTATGCATGTTTTATATATTATTTAACGCAGAAAAAAAAATGCAATGTAAAGAGTTGTGATAAAAACAATCAATGTGTTTATTTAGGAAAACTGGAAAAGAGAGAGTTAAACAGAAAACGTCGCCTGAGAGATTCGAACTCTCGCGGGGAAACCCCATGTACTTAGCAGGCACACGCCTTAACCACTCGGCCAAAGCGACTGATGTGTTAAAAGTTCAGTTCCTTAATTATTTATTCATAGAAACGATCGCTATCTCTATTTGCTCTTTTTATCTCTCTCAAAATTTCAATTGTATTTGATTGATTAGGTAGGATTCTGTTTTAGGTGTTTTGATTAATTAAGTTAGTTAGGTTTAGGTTTCGACGATTGTTAACTTGAACCGTGTTTTCAATGATCTTGCTATTGCAAATTGCATCCCAATGAAGAATCGGTAAAAACTTAATTTTCTTCAAGTCAAGGCGATTTTTCATCTTTACTTATTCTTTCAATTTTCTTGATTCCTAGTATTGTTTTTTTCTTGATTCCTAGTATTGTTTTCTAATATAAACATGTTTTGTAAATAGATTCCCTTTACCTGTAGATTCTCTGTCATATTTCCATGTCGCGTCTTTGTTCAGTTGGCCATTGACGTTCCTTGACTTTTTTCAAGGAAAAGAATCATCTGCTAACAATGTGGCTACTTCTTAGGGATCCCCTGTTGGCCGCAATGTTCCTTGCTAGTCTTTAGGATGGTCACTACTAGTCGGCTACTTGCCGTAGTCTTTGGGACGACTCCTCGACGTTTGTTGAAATGATACGATCTAAATTAATACAGACATAACAAGGATAGAAATGCAGCGGTTCAATTACGAGAAATAAGCAAAAGGGATAAATGACTAAGCTACCCTTAGTCTCATTTTTTATGTGCATCACACAACTATGATTGAGAAGGTTGCGATCAATGGCTAGCTAGAAGGTATAGCCTCAGGCCGTAAATAACCTCCACAAGATTGCTCTTTGAACAGCTTAAACTTGAGACCCTTTGAAGTTTTAACCACTAGACTCTTACCTTGCGGACTGTTTAGAGTTCTTTAACATGTTTAAATAATGTATAATCGCCGAAACTGTTAATTGTCGGTTTTTTCATACAAAGAAAATATGGAATAAATAAATAGTGCAATTTCAATGTAACTGAACATTTTATCAAGATGATCCAGCTTAGTTTGCTAAATAATACGCTGTAGTCATTGTACTTGAAAACACACCCCAATTTAGGAGATGTATATATCTATAATAAATTAAAAAACGGAAATGCTCAACGACGAGCAATTTCCAGTTTCTTGTACAACAAATTGCAGGTGAAAGGGAAGGAATAAGGAGCTTCTTCAGTGTAAATCGCGAAATCTGGAAAGGATGGCATTTCTTCAGTGTTAATCTCTCTTAGATCTCGAAAGGACCTTCTTTCTTTGACCAAGCATGTAAGTGTACATGTGGGGACTGCCTGAAATAGCTCATGCAAACTCATTGAATTACGAGTTAATCAAACAAAAAATGACACACAGAGTCGTTTAAAGGCGAATCGTGTATTTACCTGGAACGTATATTCCAAGCACAGCAATAGCCGCGTAGAAGTAATCGAATGAGAAGTTCCATTTGTTGGGCATCCTCACGCAGTACTTTTCAGAATTCTGTGTTAGCAAACCGAATTCTAAATCAGTTTTTGAACTAACATGTTCAATCATTATACTATAGCATAAACGATTACGAGTACTTCTGTACTTCAATGTTTGTATATATCCAGAGATCTTCAACACATGAAGAGACAGAGAGAAAGCTGACATTTTTATGTCAAGGAGCCACAAGAGCAGTTTTTGACGACAATGTTTAACTTGACGGGTTTTGTCCACGTGTCAGAAGTATCATTTCTCAATGACTCTACTAAACATTGGATTTCTAAAAATGGAAATGAAAATGCTAAATGTTGTCATACTATCTATGCAGTGAAGTTAGAGAACACACAAAAAATTGAGTCAGAATCCTCTCCATTTCCTAAAAAGAAATGGAGAGGCCATTACCTATCAACGGTCCAGATTGTATCTGGTCAACATCAAACGGTTTACGATTTATGCATAAAAATAAAGGGTTAATAGAGTGCAGAGGACATAATATTATTAAATGAGTTTGTGAGTGGAAATGAAAAGAAAAGAAATGGAGAGGATCCTTGTTGCAAAAAATTAGATGCCTGACCTTGATGTATGGGAGGGCAATGTATATCAATCCAACTTCACTGGAAATGCCAATTGGGTACAACAAAAGGAAGGTGCTATACCTGCAAAATTTAACGGTAACCCTTACGACTGAAACGGTGGAATTAAAACTTCTGACATGAAGGCGGAATCAATATTTTAGGTACCTTAGCCACTGGAGAAAAGATGGAGCACTTCCAAATACTTCTTTCATTCCAAAGAAAGAATACCTAATTATCTGAAAAGATCCAAGAATTAAAAATGTATTTATCAGCTGGCAGACAAAAATAAAGACTGGAATTTGAGAAAGCCAAAGCAAGCTACGAAACCTTTCATATAAAATTTTCGAAGGTTGTTCTTACGAGCCTCCGGTGATTCAAATTAAAGTCTATCCCTAACTAAGTAATATATTACCCATGCTCAATGAAGTCATGCAGAACTATTAGTTCAGCGTCAAGTATGAAATATGCGAGTAATACTCTGATCAAATAAGAGTCTAACCAGATAAATTCTCTGATTTATTCATCTAGCAAAGATATGACTCAATCAATGAATCCAAATACTAGGGTGAAACAATCAACCATAAAGTAAACCAACTTTAGTGAGAAAAGGAAGCAAAGATACCAACCTCTGTAATAGCCCAGCTGATTACTAATGAACTTACAAGCATATGAGTTCGAGTCTGCAAACACAAGAACATTTGAATTTAAGTATACAAAACTCACAAGTACTGTTTCGCTAATAAATCGAATCTAAATACGTCTACAGCAAAATAAATCCAGTACAAGGCGAAAATTTTTATACCTCAGGGAAACTATACAAAATACCCCATGTCACATACAGTCTTGAACCAATCTGAGGTAGCGTCGCACTAATTGGAGACCTCACCAAACCTTGTGCAAAAATATAGCTCACAAACCTTAGTTTCATACAAAGCTCAAATTTTTTTCTAAATTATAGTAGCTCATACTCACATTATACAAAGTTTTAATATAAGATCAAGTTTTCTCCAATCATAGCTTGTCCACCTTACAACTATCCAAATTATAGCGCGTACAGCTTAGTTTTTATATAAAGATCATATTTTTTTCCCAATTAGAGCTCAAGCACCTTAAATCAACTATAGTTGTGGGTCATAAACCTTACATTCTCCGAAGTTATAGCTCAAACACCTTAGCTATAATACAAAGATCATATTTTTCCCCAATCAAAGCTCAAGCACCTTACATTATCCGAAGTATAGCTCAAACACCTTAGCTATAATACAAAGATCCAGTTTTTCTCTTAATCATAGCTCATACACCTTGCAATATCAATTTATGGCTCAAACACCTTAGTTTTGATGTAAAGATCAAGCTTTTCTCTTAACAATAGCTCATTCACCTTACATTAATACTTTAACAACGGAGTATATAGCTCACATACCTTACATTATCCAAAATATAGCTCAAAACCTTAATTTTCATATAAAGATCAAGTTTGTCTCCTAATCATAATAACATAACATCAATACATCAATCACAATCATAACTCATAAACCTTACATTATCCAAATTATCGCTCATAAACCTTAAATTTCATATAAAGATCACATTTTTACAAATAATAGTTCATAAATACATTATCCAAATTATGGCTCATAAACCTTGATTTCCATATAAAGATCATGTTGTTCTACGAATCATAGCTCATAAACCTTACATTATCCAAAGTATCGCTCATTAACCTTGATTTTCATATAAGGATCAATTTTTTTCTATAAATCATACTCCATAGCTCATAGACCTTACATTAACAGTTTATCATAGCTCATATAGTCATACACCATAGTTTTTCACATAAAGATCAAATCTTTTTCATTGAAATCATAAAAATAACAATTGGAATACCCAAGAAAATAAACTCACCAATCAACCCATGAATAATCTCCAAAAACGCAGCAGTTTGAGCAAGTTGAAGAGGCCTCTCAACGGCATCATATACTTGTTCATGACCCGATTCTTTCAAAGTCTTTACTGCAAAGTATAAAACCTGTACCCTGAAATTTTACAAATTCTTATTTGAGACGGGTTATAAGCTCGAAATATATCTGTTGTAACGGAGGCTTTCCATTACCAATAAGTCCTAACAGTATCTAAAACAACCCACATTCCCGATCAGTTACGTGCACCAGTTAGGAAACAGTGGCGGAGCCAGGATTTGAACTCGGGGATGGAAAATTTCAGCAGATAATAGTGTAAGATCCGTTTCAGGCGTAGAACGGTTTTACAAGAGACTAACTACTGAAATTCAAATAAATTAAAACACGCAAAATAAAACAAACCAATCAATTAAAAAGGGAAAAAGGACGAACCATCCAAAGCAAACAGTCCAATTGTAGAGAGACAGGTAAACCCGTCTCAATAAAGAGAGAAAACCCGCCATTTTTAAACGGGTTTTTGGGGAAATGATGAGTTGGGTTTTGTAGAACAAGGGCGAGAAATACGAGGTGATTAACAATGGTGGAAAGTGGAGACAGAGGAAGAATTAATGGTGGTTATGGAGATGAAGAATTAGGTTGTGGGATGGTGAATTTAATGGAGGAAGGATGAAGCAGGTGAGCAGATCAACTAACTTGAATTGATTAACCTCATAAATCAGTTCATCACTTGATTCTGGTGTTTGGATTTGGGTCTATTTGTTTCGTTTTTAACTTTTTAATTTACTGTCGTAGAGCTGGCCAACAGGACGGGTCGGACTGGTTTACGACTAATTATAAATAGCTGATGTGGGCTCTGGCCCAATACTGTCAATTGGGCTTTTCAGTTTTGGTACATTGTATTGGGGTGTTCGTTAACATGGTTACGAGTTTTAGATTGTCATTTAGGTGCAATATTTTCGATAATGAAAGTGCTAGGGCGACACCACGTGATACCGAGTTTCAAATTATTCCAATGCTTATTTATTTTGGAAAGTGCGAACTCCAAATATTTCCTACTTCCATTTACAGCAAACGACATATATATGTTTCCTTATAAAAAAAGAAAATATATGAACGGAATTAGATAATACGAATATCGTAGGGCATATATTAGAAAAACCGTATTAACATAATAAAAGGAGGATTTTGGTTAGTTTTATTTTAATTTTGAGTGAAAATCATAGATCAAGGTAAGTTTTTTTTTTTTTTTTTTTTTTACTTTGTTGGAAGAGAAGGCAGAAGGATATTACAAATTACATATATTCGAGTTTTAGTTGCTTCTATTTAATCCCGATTCAAGGCAGACAAGCAGATAAGATTATTGGGACGGTAAAGTTGTCATCTAACTTTTTACACGGCTACATTCCTCAGTTTGAACCCTGAGACTTATGATTTACGTTGAAACTACAACTTCTTATCAGTTGATCTAAATGCTCATGAATAAAGAGATCAAGTTTTAGTTGGAGACGAGACTCAACTACTTTATTCTTCACGTGAGCAATTTTAAATTGGCAATTGATTTTGTAAGTTATCATCTACTTTATCTCATCATATTCGTAATTCCTTATGTCACAATTTAATATTTATCGATCATTCTGTATATTATTTTGTTTTTATATTATTTGTTTTGTTTGAAAAAAAAAAGTATTCTACAACCTTAATTATAGAACCCCTTTCTAATCACTATTATTAATTATTAATTGTTTATTAGCTTAAATTGTCTTTTTCATTTGATGTGTTTGCTAATTATTGATTTACTAGTCAATTATATTTGCTTGGTTAGTGTATACAATAGAAAATGGGTACATTACATAATGTTGTTATGCTACCACTATCTATCACTTCTAGTGATACCACTAACATCATGGGTTCTTATCTAATCACCAATTTTATTGCTTTATTTGCTTGGACCGTCCATTCTTTTAATATCGTGTAAAGTTATAGGCTTATAGTTAATTAATTAATGGCCATATATCTTTGTTGGTCTAGTGACAATAACTTGTAAGTTGTAACACTACAAGGAAAAGGCTAGTTAGCAACCAACTGAATTAGTCGCTAATGCTCAAAAATTAGTCGCTAAAGCCAATTAGCGACCAATTAGCGACCAAATTTCAGTAGTCGCTGTAGGCCCAGTCGCAGATTCCAGTTAGTCGCAAAATTAGTCGCTAATCTGCGACTAACTGAATTAGTCGCTAATCTGCAACCAACTGAATTAGTCGCTAATCTGCAACCAACTATATTAGTCGCTAATCTGCGACCAACTGAATTGGTTTCTAATTTGCGACTAATTTAATTGGTAGTAACTTAGCAACTAAAAGCTATTTGTTGGTCGCTAAATGTATTTCAGATCGTAAAAAAAAATACATACTCCCAACCCATATTAGGCTGAAAGTAATGCTTAAACCCACAATTTTGACGTAATGAAGTATTGATTTCCTCAATTAAAAATATTGATTAACTTTATTATATGTATAACCCAAATTACAATTAGCATAATACACTATTGATATTCTTGCACAAGAAAACTATTTGTACAATTTGAGACTAAGTTCTTCATCCTAAATTTGAGATGTTGATTTCTTCATCTGCATCAAAGATTGTACCTAAAATGCAAAAGGCACACAACCATATTAAATTTACTTGGTGTAAAGATTGAAAATATGTACCAAAGACTTGAAAAATAAAAGTCTGTATACTCAACAATATATATAACCAAATATAATTAAAGTAAAGAGAGAAAAACTTGGTCTTACATTAAATTAAAAGAAATAACATAAATTCTAATGACCAAGAAACCAAGCATTACTCATAGCATAAGAACAAAGACAGCCAAAATTGCATCTAAAGCTTAAATATAAAACTTAACTAACCAATCATATGAAATTATCATACTAAAGCTACCAAACAATAACGGTCGACCAACAATAAGACCAATTGTTTTTTGATATAGTAGCAATAATGGTGGAATATTCAAGATCTCACCTTAAAAATGACCAAACCCAGAGCAAATGAGAAGTGTACTCGAAGATTAATGTTGATTCGGATCTATAAATTTATATGCGTGATCTAGCCATCAGTTTTGGAAGAAGGAGAAATTAATATTTGTTCATACTAATGGTATTCTATTGAAATGATAAAGATTAGAAGAAACTCATGTTGTGAAAGAAATTAAATGAACTTAAATCATATTAGAGGTGGATAAAGAGGTGAAATGGTGAGTTGATGATGATATTTCTTTACTTTGTGAAGAAAGATGGAAAAAAAGAGCAGGTTAGCAAAGTATGCGGCTGGCTAGAGGAGTTAGAAACCCTAAGACTTGGTATTATATGACAGCTAGATACATTCATTTTGGCGGAAAACGAAATTTTAAGCATGAATTCTCCCGCCCACCTTCCTACTCTGCTCTCTTTTTTGTTTCGTTTGTATAATTATATACGGAGTACATTATATACGGAGTACATTATACTCATTATTAAATATTATATAGAGTATAACCAATAACCAATATTTTTATAGGAATTCTTACTTAAGACGGTTTTAACTTAAAATGTCTTTTACATCCGATTAAAATAAGGATGGACATTAATGAGTATGTGAGAGGTCTTTGATTAAGACGGTCTTAAACAAGACCAACTATAATTTTTAATGTAAAAAAAAAAGCCAGGTTTTTCAATCTCGCATTAAATATCATACTTATATATACGGAGTATTTCACATCAGTATTTTAAAAACTCAAGAAAGTTGTAATTATATAGAAAGTTTCAAATTTAACTTGATCTTTAATTAGAAACTAACTCGTAATGGGATACTAACTAGCATCTAATATTTGCAACCAATGTTAAACGGATGCTAATTAGCGACCAATTTGTGAGTGGTTGCTAAGTAGCATCTAATTTTTGCAACCAATGTTAAATGGATGCTAATTAGCGACCAATTTGTGAGTGGTTGCTAATTAGCATCTAATTTTTGCAACCAATGTCAAGTTGGTTGATAATGAGCAACCAATTCAAAAATGGTTGCTAATTAGAAACCAATAATTGGTTAGTCGCAAAGGTTGGTTGCTAAATGACCTTTTTCTTGTAGTGTAATCATAGCGTGTGGCCAAACTTTCCTGATGTATACCATTCAATTTAGTCTGGATTTGAGTCAGTAGAATTATTAAAACAGTAAAATTTGTCCTCATGAGTTTTAACACCCTATATTTTGAGGGTTTGAAGTTTGAACTCGAAATCGAGGATTAAATTAGAATAACTTACTACCAGTGAATTTGTGCCTGACCCAACTTTGAAAGCTTAACTTATATCATTTGCATATTTGTTTGTGTATTATACCATCCGGTTTAATTCGGATTCGAGTCCGTTAGGACCTCTATTGTAGTAAAGCCGTAAAACTCTCTCTAATGAGTTTTAACACAGCTACAACGTTTTTAGGGTTTAAACCATAATTTTTAATTAAGTTAAAACAACCTCTTATAAGTTCCAAGTATAAGTTAATATATGTGCTCAAAGATTATACGGAGTATTCTTTGCATTTGGCATGACTTTTACCACTCCCATGAGTCATGACCCATGTTCATCTGTTTTCTACAAAACAGGCCTTTAAAGATTCATTTATTCTCAGTTTCAAATTTCAATGTAGTAGTACTATTAGTACTATCTTAGCTACTTAATGGCCATGTTTCTTTGTTGGTTTGATACTTTGATCATGGCGTGTTATACATAGCATTGTATTCGATTTTTTCATTAGGAAATGAAAAGGAAGTCACGAAGATAATATTAATAGTACTCACCTACTCGGTTTGCTTGAAAATATACGTAGGCCAACTACATAACTTCGATTTTATTTTTTTCTTTTAGTCTCGATTTGCTTGAAAATAAGTGTTTTTAGGGTTTATAGTTCGCAGTAAATTGTCCTCGTGTTCTACGTAATACTAGTAGAATAAATTAAAGAAAGTATGATAAATATAGTGTAATAAATTTAGAGATGTACGCTGATTAATTCACGTGTTAAGAAGTGAGGATGCAGGAATGCGCATAACGTGAAATAGAATGCTTAGAGATTCATTAACTGGAATGTCAACCCTTAATTATCTTCATGGAAGTCAGGAGGTGACATATATAATATTTGATTTGATAATATTATCGTCATAGATATGCATGGCATATTCGCATGTGAACCTCTTGTATTTTGGCTATGATAAATCTATGTTAATGATTTTTGTTTCCTTACATGAATAACAATATCATAAGTAAAATATTCTGGAAAATACATATGATTTTAAAATAATTACGATTCTGTAAGGTTAATTTACACAAGAATATGTGACAAAATCAATTACATAAGATTAGATTAGCCACTCATATTTTAGTAGGGTGATCGATTCAAATATCGCTAAACCCGGTCAATGGTGAGATTATTAACAAAAAAACTGATTAGCTAATGCTTTATTCTTTTCAACCTACTTTCAGTTCTTATTAAGCTCAGTTTTGTTCAGATTAGGTTCATTAAGTTCAATTCAGTTTAACATTATTACTACTATTATTATTATTTCATTTTAGTTTAGATCAGACAATTTTAGTCCAAAAGAAAAAAACCTTAGCTTTGAACAAGCACATTAATAATCTAAAAGACGTCCAAAGATAAATTAATAAGTTAATTAGTAAGATTCATACGAATATATCATCATAAATTAAAACGTTAACTCATTTTTACCATACTTAGGGATATATTTTTATGAATCTTTTCAATAATTAATTAGAAAAAACGTTAATAAGAGATAAGCAATATAATACCCGTAAGAAAATCCGTACTAAAATTATTGTAAGAGCGACCCGATGTCAGTCGGCCATGCCCACACGGCCACATCCATCATACGAAGGAGTGAGGAAATTGGTAGCGAAGACCATGACGGCGTATACTCAAGGTCCAAATTCGAAGAACTACGTGGTATACAAAACGCCAAACTGTCGGTGACACGAGCAAGCAAGCAAGACAACCACACCAACTATTTGTTCTTCCCCCTCTTTTTGCAATCATTATATCCTATGCTAATTCATCATTACTCTCTTTTTTTATCTTTTGAGGTGTCCTCTTTTGCCCATTTCTTTCTCACTAACCCATCATTAATTTATCAACATATCATAAAATTAGATTCTTATATCGCATGAGCCGGATTTTTTATTGGTTAAATATTCATTTATCGCTATTTATACTCTTTTTTATTTCAGGTTAGGTCATTTTTGAGTTTGTAAGAATTCAGGTCATGTTATGTCGTCATTTCGAGTTGGGGTCATGTTCGGAACTATTATTATCTATTTAATGCTCAATTTGCAGCAATAAATATCTAGTCGAGTTATATTGGTTCTGATCAATTTTGGTTACATGCTCGATTCTCAGTTCGGGTGACGGGTTGCAGTTGGGCCGTGTCAGTTTTGTCAAGTCTAAATTTGATGATGATGGGATTAAACCCGGAACTTTATCAATTGAGTTAACTAATCTGGATCATTTGCTTGATTGAAACAGAAGGAGTTGACAAAAGACCGTCTCACTTATAAAACCGTCTTACTCGATAATTATTTCTATTTATATACTCTAAATCTTCCTTTCCAGTACTTTTAAATTACCCATTTGTCTATTCTATTGTGTAGTCAAGGAGAACCTCTATGAAAAAGACACCTTCATTTACTCCATCCATAGTTGACAGAACAAAGACATCACATTCTTCCTCACATTTTTCCCTGTAAAAAAAATAACACATCAATTTATTGCTAGCTGTTCTTTAGCCAACTATCCCAAAGGTCTAGTGTCCCATGTGATTTGGGACTCTAAATTTTACATTAAATTCTTGATCTTTAGGACACTTTCCTTTATTTTGTGGCACCTTCTTTACCTTTATCAGCTGTTTTAGTTGATACTACTACTTGATAGTATTAACTATTAAGTAGTGTTCTTGTATATTTATTGATTACTCTTCTGAAATATCATCATTTGCAGTAATCACGGTGTGAAACCGTCTTACTCTATAATTTGTGCATCATTTGAAGGGAAAAACAGGAAAAAGATTGGAGTTTTTTTTGGAGTTTTTGAAGTGGGTGTTATGAAGTTCAATATTATAGGAGAAGGGTGTTTATTTGCTGCTGTTTTATTGTTGTTGCTGCTTCTTCAAACTGCTTCTACTTCAGCTTCAGCTCAGGCATCTCCTGCTGTCCTCTCAGTATGTGTTTTTAATCTTGACAGTTCATTTTATGATGTTAGACTAATATGTTGCTGGCCAGTTGGTCCTGTTATGTCATGTCCGTCTTAAGATTAAAACGCGTTAAACAGCACCCAGTTGGATTGACTAGACAAGTTTTTTGCTAGTCTCTATGCATTATGCCTTTGTACCATATATCCAATTTGATCCGTTTTAAGTTTAAGACGGATATGTCTGTCTTAAAAGAATTTGTGGTTGCTGTTCATTTTATAATGGAGTTTTGATGCTATTGGAAACTTCCTGTAGTACTGTATACAAACATGATGACAAAAATGTAAATAGTGAAGACCACTTAATATTTGTATGCTAGGAAGAGAAGAAAGGTTAAAGTTGGAATCTTTGGGTTGTAACTTTTTGTAATTTTGATGTAGAAAAGGGAAAAAATGGCATTTGTAGAGTTGTAGTTGGTAGGAATATGACCTTCATAAGGTTGTTTTTTTACAAAGTGTGTATATATATAGTTGTTGGGATCTTATTAAATTTGAACTATGGCTCTATAAGTCTATAGTGCTTCATTATAGTGCCTTCAAGGAAATGGCAGCTGAATGTGGTATTGTTTCTGTTTATAGTCAATTTAATGGATTTAGAGTAATTGCAGCCTTAGTTAAGTGAAGTTTCCATTTCAGCTTCGACTGATCCGTTGCCTCGCCTATTCCATATGTTTACTTAGTTGAAACCTAAGATTCTTTTCGCTCTAGAAATGTATCCAAAGAAGAAGTAAATTTGGTTTGATCTCACTTACTCCGTCAGTCCCCGTGAATAATAGGCATGTTCTATTTTAGATATATTTCTTTCATATAGTTACATACATAAGAAGTTTGATCCGAAAGTAAATGTAAACTATTCTTGTGTTAGAGGCATTGGCATATTGTGGCAGTCCATATATCTCAATCCCCTTTGGCTGTATATATTCCGTAGTTGAATACTTGAACAAGTGTAGAACTTAGGCCCTGCACCTTATATTCTGTTTACGTCGTAATTATTAGCAAATAGTGATCTTTGCCAATCAATGCTGTTTGCCTTTCTACTGAAGTGCCTCGCTAGAACGTCAGTTTAGGAAACATGGTTGAACCGCGAAGAATTCCAAATCACAATATGTAACACGACACACCTGGTTGGGTATGGATATGTGCTCCTAATTGTGACCATGAGGTCTGATGTGAGTCATGTGACTCAATCGGGCAATCGTAATGCACTAATGCCTCTTGAATGGATTATGTGTCTTTTTTTGTGGTGTCTGTCGAATCCAACTCGTCATTATTCTATGCCCCTTAACCACACTGCTTGAAATAGGACGTGTAGCGATGATAATTACTAATTGCTCATTTTTCTTCATTTCAGGAATGGATGTTCGCAAAACCTAGACATTCAAATCTACTCAAAGATGCTTTAAGAGGCCAGACTGTAAGTAATACGTAATCCAGAAGACAACTTCTTTAGTTTTTTTTTTTATTATTTATTTAAATGTCTGGTTGGTGATGTTGTAATTCTAACACAACAATGTCCCATCATTTAGCCAAACGATGAGCCGGCTGATATTTGGTCACCATTACCAGATCAAGGATGGAGGCCGTGTGGGGAGTGTACAAAATCTTCTGGTGAGTATTGTTTACCAACATGTTTGCCCTTCTATTTCTTTGGTATCGTGTAATAATATCTAGCTACCTTCTCTATTTTCGTATAGGCAAACCAGCGAATTCATCGGGATACCTTCAAGTTTTTCTTGATGGAGGTCTAAACCAGCAGAGAATGGGGGTAAGTACTAAAAGCTTTTAGAATACGTTCCTAACAGGTCCTCTAATTTCTCTTTCGATCGTTGTTATTTCTCTTTTTATATGCTAAACATATTTTTTTTTTCAGATTTGTGACGCTGTTGCTGTCGCTAAGATATTAAATGCAACATTGGTTATTCCTCTTCTAGAAGTTAATCCAGTGTGGCAGGACTCAAGGTAATTCTCGATAGTAGCAATATATGGTATTAAATCTTGGCCGATTTATTAGGGTGACCGCATTTTGAGGTGGTATCAGCCGCATATATATATCTAGATCAGTCCCTAACCGAGATTTAATACCATATGTTATATCCTTTTGGGATCTAAAGATTTATTTTACGGTGCAATTTCTGAAGTTGCATCTTTCACTTTTTCACTTGGCAGCTCATTTGAGGAAATATTTGACGTGGATCACTTTATTGATGTCTTGAAGGATGACATTTCCATAGTTAAAGAGCTACCATATGAATATTCTTGGAGCACAAGGGAATTCTATGCTACTGCTATCCGCGAAACCAGAGTTAAAAATGCACCTGTTCATGCCTCAGATCATTGGTACACTGAGAATGTTTCGCCAGTACTTCAAAGGTTGGTACATAATCTATTTGATCCTTCTGTTTCCCCCGTGGTATATATTCTCTTGAAATTATGATTGTAGTTGTTATAACATCTGAGTGTTTTTTTTTTTCTTACGGACTAATGTCGATTATATTCTGATCTGCCTCAGCTACGGGATTGCTGCAATTTCTCCTTTTTCACATCGCTTAGCATTTGACAATATGCCTGTGGATCTTCAGCGGCTACGTTGTAAAGTAAACTTCCAGGCACTGACTTTTGTGCCACACATTAGAGCACTTGGTAATGCTCTAGTGACCCGACTTCAATTTCCTTCTTCGACAAACGCTCCTGAGCATGGGATTCTTCAAGATTTCAGTCACAGGAGAAATCCCAGAGAACCTCGGAAATTTGTAGTTTTGCACCTTCGATTTGACAAAGTACGTCTTACTGCGAAGTGTTTGTGGAATTTTATTTCATTGTGTAGCAAGTACGAGAGAATAAACCATTAAATTAATAGTTAAATGAAGTAGTAGACGAATAAAAAGATTTGGTTTGGTCCTACATGTGAGACCGTCTCATACAAAACTCATTGTTTTGGACAATTGCTTTATTTGCAGGACATGGCTGCCCATTCGGCTTGTGATTTCGGTGGAGGTAAAGCTGAAAAACTGGCTCTAGCAAGATACAGGCAGGTAGTCTGGCAAGGTAGAGTATTGAACTCTCAGTTCACTGATGAAGAACTTCGGAGTCAAGGGCGTTGCCCAATGACTCCAGAAGAAGTCGGACTACTTTTAGCTGCTTTGGGCTTTGACAACAGTACCCGATTGTATCTTGCCTCGCACAAGGTAACTTTTTTGTAACCTCCTCATCATAAAAACTCGCTTTCTGAGTGAAGAACATGTTCTAAATGATGGTGGACCATATTTTTATGTTATTTGAATATTGACATTTTTCAGGTGTACGGAGGAAGAGCTAGACTATCGACTTTGAAAAAGCTTTTTCCCTTAATGGAAGATAAAAAGAGCCTTGCTTCTCTAGAGGAGCGTTCCCGCATCAAGGGAAAGGCTTCCCTGCTAGCTGCTCTAGATTATTACATCAGCATGCACAGTGACATTTTCGTGTCTGCTTCCCCAGGAAACATGCATAATGCACTGGTAATCAATCTATATGAATCTCTCTTTTAACCGCTGCTAGTTTCTCATCGGAAAATTTGTCAATTAAGACCTGGCCAACACCTATTGGTTCGTATACAGCTCAAATTAGTTCAAGCTTGCATGCATTCGGGTTTGAGAATGTTACTATTGAGTGATTTCAGGGTATGGGTCAGTTCAGTAAAGCTCAATTAGGGTTTCGAGTTAGTTTGGGTGTACCTGATTCTGTAAAAATTAAGCAAAATGTTTTCCTAATGGCTGCAGGTAGGGCATCGAACATATGAGAGTTTGAAGACTATAAGGCCAAACATGGCGTTGTTAGGTCAGCTTTTCTTAAACAAGAACATGAGTTGGGCCGATTTCCGACAAGAAGTAGTCGAGGGACATCAACACAGACACGGTCAGCTACGTCTGAAGAAGCCCAAGCAATCAATTTACACTTATCCTGCTCCTGATTGCATGTGCCGCGGTTAGGTTACTTAAATATTGCTCTCTTAGGTTATACACCTTCCAAGTGCTACTACATATGATATGTTTTTCCATGTAATGTTTTTGGTCTCATCTATTATTTTCTGGGTTTGTATATCTCAAAATAAACCATAAGCTCATTCATCTTGTAAATGTGTGTGAAGACACGATACGATACAGCATCTTTTAGCTCAATATAGGAGTTTTTGGTTGCACTGATGATAATATACTTCTGATCCTCTTATTTTTCTTTCTTCAAAAACAGTCCATGACAACAAATCGTAAAGCCACGACATTTCATCGTTTCATAATTTGCTGAAATGTACAGAAAAAGGCAGAAAGAACACTGAAATGAATTTTTTTGTCATCACAGAAATAAAAAAACCGTGTTTACAATCATGGGTCACTTAACAGAGAAAAAAAAAAGGCAAGAAAACTGCAGAAATCATACACAATCAATCACACAAATCCATCCACATTTCTCTGTCAGTAGACTAAGAAATTCAGCTTTCAGTCAGAAATCATACTGTTTACTGCTAATCTAATCTCCTAGTTAAGCACTTTGAAGGGTGATCTCTCATCGATTACAGGATCGACTGTCTTATTCACGACACAGTTTTGCAAAGTCACATTCTCCTTTGCAAACTCGTCTTCCTGCAAGCTATGTTGTTGGTGGTGCAGACGAGTTCTCTCCTCGGTTATATGTGCAATGATCGCTACTTCAAGTTCCCGTGCCAGTAGATCTAAGTGTAGTCGATCATCCTCGTCTCCCTCACTTAACTCTTCTTCTTTTTCTTCTTCGTCTTCACCATCTTCTTCGATCCTGATTTCTTGGTCCATTAAAAGAATTTGTTGTTCCAGATTACTAATTCTACTGTCCTTCTCTTCGGCCTCTCGGTTAATCATCTCCTCAACTTCAGCTTGGGCTATCAAAGACGCTTCTAGCTCTCTCCGAGTTTCCTGACTTTCTTCAAGCTGCATTTTCAAACGCTCAGCTAATGTCATCCAACCCTGTAACTCAAATTCAAGCTCACTTCCTTGATAGGTTATATCAGTCAACTCGGAATCTATAGCATCTAATGCTTCATAAACTTGTTCCAGCTCGTCTCTTAGTTTTCTTTCCCTCTCGGCTTTTTCTTCTAGCTCGTAGGCCATACCACGCTTCTCCTCTCGCTCCTTCTCTAACTGACCCATCAAATACACCAAGCCTCCTTCTTTATCACTGCCCTCAGATTCCGAAACCTCTGATCTAAGCAACTGTAACATTAAAGACAGCTCTTCATTCTGCATTTTCAACTGGGTTAGGTTAGAATTGCAGTCATCCAAGTCCTTCTTGAGCTCGTCTATGGCCTGATCTTTAATCGTCAAACTAGAACTCAATTTTTCCGACTGAGATCTCCATTCGGCTTCTTTAGCCTTGAGATTAGCCGCGCATTCTCTGTGGGTTTGCTCTAAAGTTTTCAGTTTACCTCGAAGCTTAGCCCATGATGATGGAGTCGGAACTGCTCTAGGAATCTGAGCTTCCTGCAATTCCTTAAGTGATGCTAGAATCTCTTGATTCTCTTTCTCGAGTTTCCTCGCTTTGTACTCAATATCTTTACATTCCATCTCTTTGACCCTCAATGAGTGCCTTAAATCAGCAACAACCTCATCATCACCAGTCCCAGCAGTCGAGCATTCCGTTTCCATTTTCCCATCCAAACCCTCCATATTTACCCTCTCAAGCGACAATTTCAGCTCGGAAACCTGCCCTTCAACTCGTTTTCTTTTTATTTCTTCATTATCCAATGCCTGCTTACACAAAGCTAACTCATTTTTCATCCTTTCTGACGCCCTTTCACCGTCATCAATCCCCATTTGAAGTCTCGAAATCTCATCAACCAAACAAGATTTCTCGGTTTCCCAATCAGTTCTACTCGATTTCAGCTGATCTCGAAGCTTCTCATGAGCTTCTTCCAAATGTTTAAACTGCTCAACCTTCCATTTAAGCTCGTCTTCCAATTTCCGCGTTTTTTCCTCTAATTCCTCACCTCCTGCACACATTCTCTCTTTTTCGACTTCAGAACATTTATTCTGCAAAACAGAAACAACAAATTTTCAAACTTCTAATTCGCCTCATCAAATCAAAACACACATTCCTTACCTTTTCGCTGCATTCAGTTCGTTGTGAATCGATTGTTGAACTCAGCTGGTTAATAATGCATTCTTTGTAATCTAAATTGCATTTCAGTCTTTGTATTTCCGCTTTCGCTTCTTCTAACTCTTCATGTACTTTCTCCATTTTTACTTTTACCTCAAACCCACTCGCTTTCGGATTTACTTAGCCAAACAACCTGAAAACACCCATGAAATCACTTACATTACTCAACCCTTCCTCCTCATATTCAACAAATTATAATCATCAACATATACAACATGATAACGGGTTTTATTTTAATTTAATTTCCCGAAATCCTGAAAATAAAAATAAAAACATCCAATTAATCCTAAGAATCAATCGGGCAATTTGAATTAAAATTTCGCGAAAAAAGATATATGATATGATAAGACGGAACGAAACGTAAAAGAATAGATAAGATCACAGACCTTATAGGAAAAATACCCAGATCAAACAGAATGCAATATGAATATAAATTCCAATGTATGATCTTCAAAGTTTGAGACAATACAATGTGATTATATTTTGTAATTTACGAATGTATGATCTTCAAAGGTTGAATCTTTGATAATAATTGATAAAATTATTGATGAATTAGGGTTATGAATTTTGAGTAGGTAGGTCGAATTTTAGAGAAACAAAAATAAAATAAAAATTATGAAAATAAGAAAAATGGGAAGAGAGAAAAGAAGTCGTTAAAAAGAGCCGTTGAAGTGGGGGAAAAAGAGGCTTGGTAAGTTTAAAATATTTTAGTTTGGATCCGTTGGCCGTTGGTAGGAGACTAGGAGACATTATAGGACTAGCCGTTAAGTTAGATGTTGGGTGGGGAAGTATATCATGTTGGGCTCAAACCTGTTGGGCTTTTGTATAGTCCATCAATGGGTCACTTGGTTTGTGAATCCAATTGTTACTAGATTTGGTGCCCGGCTTCGTCCGGGCTACCTCTATTTACCGTTAAATTTTATTTTCAATGAAATAAACTATGTTGGAGTTGTCTAACTCACACGTTTACTATTAATAATATATTTTTCTATGACATATCTTGTAATTATAATGAAATGTAAAATTTATTTTCAAATTATGAGATACGTTCACTACCCCGCTATTAATATTATTACTTTCACGACATTTTTTGTTAATATCATTACGTTCACTACTCCCGTGGTTACTATTATTTCTTTTACTAATTCCTCTATTTTTTTTGTTAAATTCATTATTCCCGTTAATTTTATCCGCCTATATTTAAATAAATAAAATATTTTCTTGAGTCGATTGGTTATTTAATTGTTCATACTTTTTCTCATTGTTATCACTGTTACTTTCATTACATTCGTTGTTACATTCACTACTCCCACTGTCATTATTATAACTGTCACTACTCCCACATTAATACCGTTAATTTTATTAAACTCGTTGCTGCCACTATTACTTTTACTACATTTAACTTAATTTATAACTCTAGGATGATACTAATTAATTCCATAAGTGGGGCATGTTAATTTTAAGGAAAATTACTATATTATTGTGTTTTCTAAATTTAATTACTTTAATTTAATGTAGTTTCCATAAATATTCTTAATCAAGGCATGTTTATATTATACTTTTAACCAAAACTATATAATATTTATATTGAGGTCCCTTTATCAGGTCCATCACACGGTGCTATCGATTTAAAACTATATAGTATATTTAATTTGTATAACTTCCTTTAATTACATTGAAGTCCCTTGGTTTCTGGAATTAATATATAGTATTGATATGTTGTCGACAAATTACTACTCCGTAATTATCATCAGTAAATTTAATGAACTGTCTAAATTACCCCTTTCATTTGAAGCAATTTAATCAAACTATCGACAAATAATTTAATCGATAGATCGAAAAATTAACAACTAAAATCGAATTGCTAACTACTTATTCGAAATAATGAATTACTAATCGAATTAAACAACTGATATTTAATAACTAATAACGTAACTGAAATGATAAATTGCTATTTGAAACAACGTCAAACTAATCGATGTAAAACGGTTTTATTTTTTACTAAACAATGTAAAACGAATCGATTTTAGAAAAATTAAAAAGGGGGAGAGATGGCCGGAGCCAACACATCCGGACCCAGGCACGGTGTGAAACCACCACATCCCCGCTTGGTTTCAGACATGTCACGTCAAAATTAGTCGTTTATAAAGTCGTTTTATGAGTTTTAATACTGTTATATTTTCACAACTCAAATTAGTTGTAAAAATTGATTACCGTAACTTCCTACCCTGCCCCCAAAACATAATTTATCTAGTTTGGGGAAATTTACGAGGGTAATAGTCTAATAGACTAAGGCTATGTTTAACGGGGGACGAGCAATGGGTATGAGCAACAGTTGTAACACCCCGGCCCAAACCGGGTCGGGAGCGGTTACTTATGATAGCTCACTAGGTTGTGTACATGGCCCACAGATCAACACAGGTCCTTTATAGCGCATTTTGTCCTCACTCATGCGCATCCCGGAAACCTTCCTAGGAGGTCACCCATCCTAAGACTACTCCCAGCCAAGCACGCTTAACTTTGGAGTTCTTTCGCATGGATGACCATAAAAGAAAGTGCACTTTGTTGATATGAGTAGTACTTTCAATCCCTTTAAGCACTAGTCATTTAAGCCTATCAATGAACCTCTTCAATTACCTTAGGGTGTTACAACAGTAAGAGCATCTCCAATGGTTTAGCTTGAGGACTTGCTTGCAATTTTATAAAATTGTAAGCTAGTAGCTTAACCATTGGAGTAGTCCAAGTAGACTAGCTTTGCTCAAAATATTTTGAGCTAGTAGCTCCATGAAGCTACTTGCTTAAATGGACCCACTAGATATATGTACCCAATAAGAAAATAGTGGCCATATTAATTAAATTTTAATTTTATGTTGAAAATTTGGAAATTAAATAAATAAATAGAAAAGTGTGTTAAGTGGGTCCAATCAAGCTATTAGTAAGTTGTCTAAACCATTGAAGCAAATTGTAGCTTAAAATTGTTGTAGCTCAAAAATTTGATGTGGCAAAGGTAAGCTAGTACCAACTAGCTTACCATTGAAGATGCTCTAACAGCCAAAAAGTAAAGAAAAAGCAACTTTATTGTAGCAAAGTCTTAGAGTGGGTCTTGGATTTCCAAAACTCACTTTAAGACCCATAAATAGTGTTTTGTTTGTGTAAAAGTGGGTCCTTTTTACTGTTGAGATTTTGGATATGTTTGAGGGATAAAGTGGAATAAATAAGAGAGTCTGAGTTAAGTCGTAATGGTAAAGTGGGTCTTTTTTACTGTTGTTAAGACTCATATTCGGTCTGTGGATAAACTTAGTCTAATAGGCAATAGCCGGTGGGGTTGTTTTAAGGGGTTCAACAAGAAGGTTGTTTGCGGCCAGTGAAATGATCGACGCGATGGACAACGAGTTGGTCGATTATGTTGTGGGTGGCGCAAGAGATGCTGCCAGGTGGTTGTGCAAGCAGTGGTGACGGTGGATGTTGGAACAATTTAGTACAAATTTGTCATTTATGTATTAAATTTTTTTAAAGTAGAAGTAAAAGCTAGTTTTATTTTTAATTGCTTAAAAATAATTTTGGACCTTTTAATAACTAAAAAGCAGTTCAAAAAAAATACTCGTTTTTAACTTACAAAAATGTATGTTTTTCTGCTCCGGACCGAAAAACCTGGGTTGGATCAAAATAGACCAGAAACCGGAATCCCTTAAAAACTTGGACCGGAGACCGTGCCGAAATTTAAAATTTTCGATTCCACTCCGGTCAATTTCGATTCGGTCCAATCCAAATTTTTGGTCCGGGCGCACCTGCATACCTATACAATTTCCAGTCCATTGTTCATTGTCCAATAGTATAGCATGCATGTCATGTTTTCTCGTGCCATTCCTTTACATTTAAACGAGCCTTTACACAATTTTCCACACTGATTAAAAACCTCCCAACTTCGATTTCTCCGCTCCCTAACCAGAACATTCATCAAGTATAAATACCAGGGTACTCAACCAGTAGACGATATTATTACGTTAGAAAAACCGTTATTATTAAAAAGTTAATAATAAGCAAAAAAATGGATATAATTTGGGGTCACGTTGTGAATGTAGCACAAGCAGCGACACCGGTGTTAATATTGGTTGCACCAGTTGCTTCATTTGTACCAATTGTAGGACCTGTAATCGGTACCATAGCTTATACTGCTGTTAAAGCTTCAACCACCATTGTCGCGTTGGATGCTGCGGTCAAGCTTTGTAACAATGTTAATGTTAACTGATTATGTTTTAGTCACTATTGTATGTCGAGTTGTGAGATGCCTTAATTTGAGACGGTTTTAAGCAAGACTGTCTATTTTTATTATTGTATTATGATATTGAATTATCTTCCCTGTTAGCATCTGTGTACTATCGACTATAGGTCCAACTGTCCGTTCAATATGTCTTTACACTTTTAACACTAACTCTTCTATAGAACCGTCTTATAGAATAGGACGACCCAATAATTAAAGTTAGCCTAATATTTAAAACTAAACGTAAAAACTCAATCGATTTTTAGTTCCTCTTGGTGCACGAGTTCGAGACCTACAACTCTACAAGCAACATTGTTATATTTTTTTTGTCAAACAAAGTGCACACTTAGTCGCATTGCAATAGAGAGGAGGGAGAGTCAAAACTGAGACCTATTATCCACAATACCTCCGTCTTAACCACTAAACTAAGACATCTTCGATAACATCGTTTATATTATTTAAATCGCTTCCGTACACATATCACAAATTTACAACCCTTCTAAATTCTAATATTATCAGAGCGACAACTTTCTAGTTTCTACTCTACGACATATACAAGTACAAGCCATTGTAAGATCGTTTTTTCAGAAAACTTATTTTGTCATATACTCATATCCTCCGTGAAATGGGTTTGTGTACTTGACCAATGTACATGGACCCTAACATAGACACATACTCGTAGTTGATTGACGATTGTTGAACCAAATTAGCAAAAAAAGTGACCTTAACTTAGACACAAAGTATAAAATACACAGGCTTCATTTATGGTAATGTTGTCCAGATTCATTCCATGCATGATGCATCATCATACGACTTCTCACGTGGAGGTTCGTTCATAATGATGTACACAATCCAATTTTCGGTATATTCCCATATTTAGCCATTCCTAGCCTGCTAGCCATGCCTTATTATTAACAACAAACCACAACTTTATTTATCCTTATTATTATACTCAAGAGAATTGACATATAATAGGCCCCTCAAACTAATGGTATACAAACCCGTAAATTCTTAGTTAAACGCCATTATTCGTGTTAAATTTAATACGAGTCAAGTATTATAGACGAGATAAAAGAATAATGCATAGACAGTAAAGTGATTAAGATTATAGCCGCAAAGGAAGTTTCATTGGTCATTATTGTTTTATTTCTAATAAATCATGGAATGAGCCTTAGAAAAAAAAGGGGTCTCATATCGTAAGCTTGTAACCATTGTGATGGGGCAAGATTTCGACCGTCGACAACAAAGATATCGAAAAGGTCAAAGATATTCACAAAGAAGTCAACGGCTTAGACAAATTTAACCGACGCCATTGTTTGTCTCTTGTGCCTCGGCGGGGACAACTAGCGGCCCGAGGCACGCATCCGCGAACTCATATCCAAGACCCTCGGCGGTGAGTCACGGGGCCCGCCGGCCGCCATGGGTCCCTCGGCCGAGGGGTAGATCGTCTTTCCACCGCTAGCCACTTGGCACTTGGCACTACGTGACAAAAGGTGAAAGTCTATAAATACTTCTCAACTCTCATTGAGGAGGAGATCCACAATTTAACCTAAGAATCACTATTCATCTGGTAATATCTTCCTTATCTCTCTACAATATATACTTGACCAAGTAACAAAAACTTCTCTCTAAATTTACTGACTTGAGCGTCGGAGTGAGTTCGCTCGGTCCAAAGCCGAGCCCTCGGTTTGTTCATCGTTTTTGGGAGACCGCGCAAGGAGGATTCAACTAAAGACGTCATTCTACAAGCACGGGTGGTAACGTATAATCGTTTCCTGGAATTACACCCGAACAATTGGCGCCGTCTCGTGGGGAAAGATACTAGAAGCTAGTCACATTCATTCCCAAAACAAAAAAAAAAAACAAAACAAAAACCCACCCAAAAAGCTAAGAAGATGTCGAAACAACAAGAGGTATTCGTGAATCGACGAAACCGAGTTCGCAAGATAATACCGTCCACGATTCGAGTTGCGCGACCCTCCACCCACGGTAATTCAACCGGAGTATGGGATGCCAATAATACCAGATACGCCGCCGCCCGCCAACCAGGTCACCATCATGGGACATGTGGTCGATGCAAACAAACTAAAGCTACTCCCGGACCTGGTGGTAGTACGTCGGCTCACAATGTCACACCGACAAGAGCGGCGGAACCGTCCAGAGACCGGGGCCTGTAGAATGTGACTCCAAGAGACCCGAATGGAGCACCGGAAGAAGCCGGCCCCGTCAAGACGCCGGAGGAGCCCAAAGTGCTAGTGGTAGACCTAAGTCCTTCCGGACCGCGGGAGGACGGCGTCGCCACAAAGACCGACGAGGCTCGCCTCGGAGAAGTGAGAGAAGTCCGACTCGCCGCAGTCGGAGAAGAAGCCCGACTCACCGTAGTCGAAGAAGAAGCCCGACTCACCGTAGTCGGAGAAGAAGCCCTTCCCGCCACGGGGAGAGGAGCCGGACTAGGAATGCGAGGAGCCGATCGCCGCGTGTCGTTCGACACGTGGTCGACGACCCCTCAATGCCTACGTCCTTGAAACCGCCGTGCCAACCAAGCTAAAGTTGCCGGCGTTCACATACAAAGGGGATAGCGACCCCACCGATCATGCCGAGGCCTTTGAGTCGTACATGTCGGTGTGGGAGCAACCCGACGAAGTCTGGTGCCGAGTCTTCCCAACAACCTTGCGTGGGATGGCTCGAGTTGGTACAAGGGGTCGCCCGACGGCTCGGATCGTTACGCCGACCTAAGGGACGCCTTCTTAGCCCAAAGACTTTGCAATAAAAGGAGGGCCGTGGAGACATCGGACCTCCCGACTATCAAGCAAGAGGGAGGCGAGTCTCTCCGAAGCTATGTAAAGAGGTTCGACGCCAAGGTTCAAGCAGATTCGTGAGTCGAACAAGAGTGGGCGACCTTCAGGCGATGAAAGGCCTCCCAAGGGGAGACTTAAAAACGAGCTCATCAAGTGCGGCGGCTTGGGCTTAGACGCCGTAAGGAAGATGGCCGACCAGGCCATCAAGGTGGAAGACTATCACAAGACTGGGTAGGCCACAAACGAGGCCGGGCACTCGAGAGAAGAAGAGCCACCGGGAGGACAACCCGGATGAAAGACGCCGTGACAATAATAGGTCACGGTCGACAGTCGCCGGGAAGCGTAACTCGGCGGGCGCCGGGGAGTTCAGGATCGTACTACCGTAAACGGTTCAATGGCCACACCCCCGGTCGCATCCGCCGCCGAGGTCTTCACCCTAAGCAAGAACGAGGGCCGAAGTGGGAAAGGCCCCCAAGCCGAAGGGGACGGTGACACGAGCCGATCGTGAATATCACGGCCACACCGGTCACCTTATCGATAAATCGGCATCGAAGAATGCCATTGAAGAGCTAATCCGGAAGGGGAGCCTCGGCAAGTATGTTGCCAAAGGCCAAAAGACCGAGGCCGGCGGTTCAAATAAGAAATCCGTCTTTGAACGGATAGGAGTGATCCATGTTGTCATCGGGGACAACGAGAACGGTGGGTCCGCTCATGGGCACAAACGGCACCGAACGAGCCGTATCGGGCCATCAACTTTGTGCCCAAAACAGCGGTCCCCGCTTCCAACATCCCCGACATGACTATTGGAAAGAAGGACTACGAGGGAGTCATCGCCCCTCACAGCGACCCACTTGTAGTCCACTTGGACATATCCAACCACCTGGTCAAGAGGTGCACGATTGACACAGCGCCCTACACGAACATCATGTTCGGGAGTGCTTTCTCAACCTCGGTCCGATGGTTGAAGACTTGAGCCCCCGCACCAATCCGTTGTACAGCTTTTCCGGGGCCGGCCTGGTACCCCTGGGGTTGATCAGACTGCCGGTGATGTTCGACGAGGGGAATGCGGCGAAGAACGTCCTATCTGAGTTCGTAGTCATTGACGGCTCGTCCGCCTACAACGTCCTCATAGGCCGCGTCACTCGAGCGAGGCGATGCGCAAGAATGTCAATCCGGCCCCGACACCGATGTATGTCTCGGACCGGGGGAAGCGCATAAGCTCGTCTCCAAGGACGAGAAGGACGAGGTGGTCAACACCCGGATATCCGCCGCAGGGTGCAACATGCAATCCCTCAAAGTGGCGAAGAAGTCGTGGAAGGGGAAGAGCCCATCCTCGCAGCAGGGGGCGATCCGATGAATACCGACGTCGGCATGGTTGAAGGAACCCCGACCGACCAAGAAGAGCCGCATCCCGGCGTATGGGGAATAACTGCGACGGGTCCCCACGGCGAACGGCTCAGAGCGCCATTCTTATCACCCGGCCCAAACGGGGACGTGTTTGAGCACGCCTTGAAACTTACCCTCTCGACCTCAAACAACGAATCCGAATACGAGGCGGTGATAAATGGAGTCAAGTTAGCTAGGGCCGGGGGCGGAGCACGTCGTGGTGAAAACATGCTCACTATTGGTGGCCAACCAAATCAGTGGAGAGTACGAGGCTCGAGATGACGGGATAGTAAGATACCCGGAAAGGGTGAAAGCCGACACCGCCAAATTGAAGTCCTTCCGGATACAAGATACATTCCCAGTCCGACGATCCTCGAGACATACCGGTGACGATGAGACATGGAGGGTGCACCTTTGATGAGCCATTAGGGCACCGACAATCTCGGGAAAATTTTGTATAAGCGGCGGAGGTGCCCAAGACAACTGTGGGCACCCCGACCCACGTTTCTATCTAATGAAGAATCGTCCAAGTTTTCCGTCAAAGTGTTCATTTTCCCCCATAGTCACCATCAAGAAATAAGCACCGTCGCAGTCACCCCAAGAAGTAGACGCTACGGCAGTCACCCCAAGAGGTAGACGCCGCAGTTAGCCACTCCAAGAGGTAGACGCCACGGCGATCACCATCAAGAAATAGGCGCCGTCGCAGTCACCCCAAGAAGTAGACGCTACGGCAATCACCCCAAGAGGTAGACGCCGCGTTAGTCACTCCAAGAGGTAGACGCCACGACGGTCACCATCAAGAAATAAGCACCGTCGTAATCACCCAAGAAGTAGACGCTACGGCGATCACCCCAAGAGGTAGACGCCGCAGCAAATCACTCCAAGAGGTAGACGCCACGCAATCACTATAAGGAAGCATTTCATGACAAGCCCGCGTAGCGGTTGATACTCGCGAAAGCGATCAAGACGCCCTAGGAACGTTAAACACGGTTGAGATACGCATTTAACCGCTCGGTCAAGGCCGAGGTGGAAACAAAAAGCGCTCAATTAATAACGTAAGAAGACAACTCGACGAAGACAAGAAAAGACCTCGGCCAAGCCGGAGGCAAAATAAGCAAACTCTTATTAAAAATGATAACAGGTTACAAGTGAGGAGAATACGATTTACGGCCGTCCCCATAAGGATAAGCCAAAACACAACCTACCAAAGTTGTACAAAATACAAGGAAAAGAAAGGCAAAAGGTTACAGACATATCATTTAAGCGCCAAAAGATGGCAGGGAGGAAAGGCTTAATAATTGGCTCCCGAGCAGCTGAAGCTATCCGAGACGCCGGGTGAGCCTGGTGACGACCGCCCGTCTCCCTATGCCCGTTCTTGCTTGCCATCGCAGCGTTAGCGCATCGTCCTTAATGGGCGACCCGAAAGCTGTCTCAGCAGTCTCGGTGACCATAGCCTCAAGCGGCCTCACCGCCTTCATCCTCTCGGCTTCCTCCTTGGCCGCCTTAGCCTCCTCGGAAGGGCCGCCTTCTCCGCGGCCGCCTCTTCCTCCTTCTTCACCCTTACCTCCTCCTTGGCCTTTTCCTTCGCGGCTTCCTCCTTAGCTTCGAGCTTGTCATCAAACGGCTCACAATCTGTCCCACGGAAAGGAGCCATCAAGAGGGAAGAGCTCCTCAATCACTTCCCTGGCGGCTTCTTCGGCCAGGTCCCGAGATTGGGCGCACATGTTAGGGAGAAGAACGGTTTGGAGTCTCTCAATGTCCTCCTCCCTTTGGACAATGATAGCATCCTTGTTAGGACCACCTTCCCCCGGGCCGGAACAAGCCCCTAAATCGTTCCTCCGTGTAAGGTAAAGGTCGGCGTGCTTCGAACGAGGTCACGCATCTCCCGCGACTTAGCGGCTTCGGCCGCCGCAGCCTCGGCCTTGGCTCTCTCGGCGAGGACTTCCTTTTCGGCGTCCTCCCCGAGTTTTCTCTCAAGACGGACGCCTCTTGACCTCGGCCTTGGCTCTCTTAGCCTCCTTGTTCGCCGCGTCAAGTTCCAGCCTTAGCCGCTCGAGCCGTGGGGCGCCTCACCATGGTCTTCTCTTGCTCCATAATGTGGGAGCCGCTAGCCGAGTCCATTTCGCCGACCTCTTGCCTATTCTCATCCCTCCGCCACAAGCTCGGTGGGGAAACCTTCTCGAAGTAGGGGATCGACGGTGACATTTCTATCACCCGCCTTCTCAGTCGCTTCTCCAATTGCCGCAAAGTGAGAACAGCTGCCGCCGACGGTTGATCTACAAAAAGTCAATTAAAACATCCGTGTCAGTATACATGGACGTATCGAGAGCTGTCATCGGAACGCCTAATTAACCGGCTAAGTCCGAGCCACAGGATATATCCGTACCATGCTTGGCCTTCTTGCTCGGAGGACGCATCTCCTCGCCGGCAGTTAGATTGCAGCAGCAGTGATGGCAGAATGATCAGCAGCAGGGGTGGGCTCTTTCCTTTTACGGACAAGGGGAGATCCCTCCGCATCGGAGTCCCCCCCATCGGTAATGTCAACGATCTCCACCGTCTCCTTCGGGATCGAAGGGATGGAAGGTGGAACGGATGTCGACGCCGTCGCCGCCGAAGACTTTGTTTTCAGCGTTCGGCGCGGCATGTTACTAGCAACCTTCGCCTGGGCCGCCTCCACATTCAGCCTTTCACCGCCGATCCATCGATCATTCGGCGACGTCCCGCGATCACGGGCGAGCCTTAGGGTGCAAATCAAGCAACGGTCTTATCCTTGTGCGGCCCCCATTCTCCGAAGGATATCCTCGACAGTCCGGTCCAAAGTGGTCTCGCAAAGGAAGCAAAGTAAGAGTTAAGTAGAAGTAAATCAAAATTCAAGAAACAGAAACGTTGAGAGCAGAGATGGGCCTCACACCGACCCCACTCACCCGGCGCTAGGGCCGGTATGAGGCCGACATGGCAGAGCGGTTCATCCCGAAGAATGATCTCGCGTCGGAGGAATCCATCTTTTCGACACCCCACTCTTGTCCGTCTCAAAGAGCCTCATCGCCAACTTCTCATCCTCATTAAGAGGGACCTTGTCAAGGCGTCCATCTTAAGCTTTTTCCGGTGACCCATCCGTCATGCTCCGCCTCGATCTCGCACCGCAAATTAACTTGGTGCCGGAAGGACCGGGGCGCGGATAGTCATCCCAAGCACCTCAACGTACACCCACCGATCTTTCCGGTCCTTGCGCAGGAGGAAAGCTTATCAACGGAGATGTAACCCGGCTCCACTTGCACGATGTACCATCCGACACGACCGGGAAACGACGGCCGAAGGTGGTGAAGCCGACGGAATAAATTAACCGTTGGGACCTCCCCTTGAAGAGACAGAGCTGACAAAGCCGACTATGGTCTTAATAGCCAACGGGTGCGGTTGGGCCACGGCGACGTTCATGGCTCTAATGATAGCCATGACGTAATCATTCAATGGAAATCGGAGCCCGTACTCAAGTGCTTGAGGATGTATACGCTGGTGCAACCCGGTGGAGGACAACAGATGGCCTGGCCCTCCTCAGGGATAACAATTTTGTACCCCATGCCAAAGTAGAAATGGCCCTCGAAAAATGTCTCGCCGGAACAACTGGCGAACTTATGGGTCCAGACACGGTCCAGGCGGACCTTACAGGCCTCGCCATGATCCATAACGTACTGCCTCCCCTCATCAGGATGAGCCCTTTCAGCATCATCACCAGCATCATCACCGTCGTCATCATCATCATCATCGTCCTCCCAATCCTCCAAAGCTTTTGGATCGACTTCGGGAGACGGAGACCTAGGGCCCCTAGACCTTATCGGGATGGCATCTAGCATCTCCTCCTCATCAAGACGCGGCGGGGAACCCCCCGGCGCACGGTTACTAGGACCGGCATCAGCAGAAGACATGATTCACAACGAAAACTTAATGAGAAAAATTAAAAATTTGATTGTTTACCTTGAAGAAAAATGCTACGCCGGAGTAACAAGTCTGAAAGCTAGAGAGAAGTTTCGTCAAAGAAGGCTAGAAAGAAGAAAATTTTATAGAAAATGAAATTGGTGGCCAATTTGGGGACTAACCGCCCTATTTATAGGGAAAAGCCCATGAAGAAGGACAATCGGCACGACCCATGAAACGTCACCAATCAAAGAACAGACACGTGTCGGGCATGCGACCCCACGGAATGTCAATCGTTGCAACAGTTGAACGTCAATCAATACAACGGTGACAAGCGTCTTCAACACGACCCTTCAAATCTCTCTCGCCTATTCATCTTCCTCAACAAATTCCTAAGTATCATTGTTCTCCGCCGCCACATGATCAACCAAGCTTGTCGGCACGGCCGGGGGCAATCGAAACAACCTAAGACTCTCCACCCTGGTCTCGGCCGGGCGTCATTGCCTTTTCCAGATCGGATGTCCATTACACAACCATGTGGAGGGGGGATATGGTACGGCCTAAGCGAGCCACGCCGAGGTAGAAGAAGCGGGGCGAAAATTTTGTCTTGCGCAGAATATACGCTCAACATACATCGGAGCCCATACCACGGCATAGACTACGCTGGGGCAAATTGATGGGGCATATTCGCACCCGTGACCGGCCAAGATATTGAGCAAGGTCAAAGATATCCACAAAGAAGTCAACGGCTTAGAATGTACCCTTAACCGACGCCAATTGCCGAAGGTTGTCTCAGGCTCTCGGCGGGGACAACTAGCCAGCCGAGGCACGCATCCGCGAACTCATATCCAAGACCCCTCGGCGGTGAGTCAACAGGGCCCGCCGGCCTGCCATGGGTCCCTCGGCCGAGGGGTAGATCAGTCTTTCCACCTGCTAGCCACTTGGCCACTTGGCCACTACGTGACAAAAGGTGAAAGTCTATAAATACTTCTCAACTCTCATTGAGGAGGAGATCCACAATTTAACCTAAGAATCACTATTCATCTGGTAATATCTTCCTTATCTCTCTACAATATATACTTGACCAAGTAACAAAAACTTCTCTCTAAATTTACTGACTTGAGCGTCGGAGTGAGTTCGCTCGGTCCAAAGCCGAGCCCTCAGTTTGTTCATCGTTTCAGGAGACCGCAAGAAGGATTCAACTAAAGACGTCATTCTACAAGCACGGGTGATAACGTATAACTGCTCTGGAATTACACCCGGAACACATTGCAAATGAGATTGGATAAAAAATAATTGGGTTTTCATTTTTTGAAGCAAAGTGGAATTTGGGTCAACCTTTTAGGCTTGATAACCTTTAGTGTGTTAGAAGCCACATATGAGTTATCTCTTTCCCATATCCAACTATCAAAGCTAATATTCGTTTGGTAATCAGGTAGTCATCGTCATCATGTTGCATTACTAAACGAGCAGAAATTTTAATTTGTGACGGATAAAATCTATTACAAGCTTGTGACGTGAGACAAATGAATAAGTGGAAGAAGCAAGTGGGAGAGCAAGTAGAGGATGGTTGTGAAAGGTCACAAACTTGTGACAGTCATAAGCAAGACGGACTGCTAAACGAGACTACGAGAGATACTGAAATTTGTTTGACTTTTGCTTAAAAGACTTGACAAGTTGGACAAGTGAGGTCCGTGGCTTTTTTGACAATTTCGTGTGGTTTTGAGCTAAAGTTACAAAATTAGGTTTAGGTTATACTTCATTTCTCTCAATTGTTTTTTTTATAACAAAGTGCGTATTTAGTTTGCATTACAAATTTATAATAAAGAGAAGGGAATTTGAATCGACAGTCTATTTACAAAATACTTCCGTCTTCACCATTAGATTTCATTCCTCTCAAACAATTATGAAATTATCTTCACTTTTTTTTTGTAAGACTAATTTTAGGTAAAGTAAATAAATGACCGAGTCGGATTCAAATTACTGCCTCCGTACCGGTCAATAATCTATACTTTCCTATTTAAAGTGTATCAGTCAATCATAAATAAACCAACTCATGTGGTCATGTGGATGATGACTATATATTAGTTGCTTTTTATTTTTTTAATAATTACACTCATTTCGCTATCATCACCTTAATAATTATGTATATTTGATTTTCATAGGATAAAAACTGTAATAGCGAAACTTAAACCGGTTGTTCGGGGATAAGTTTTTCTACGAGACGGCCTTCATAATAACCGTATAGTAAAACTTCTCACATAAAAGATGGTTGGTTACTGTTTTAGCAAAGTGAAAGTGAACGTCTTTGGTTGTGGTACCTTTTTGGAAAGACTAAAAGCCGAAAGGTCTTATAGCTTCTTCACCACCTTACTTACCTTCGTATCAAGTATCGTAAAAATGGCTAGTATGATATAAGTAGTGAATTAATCAAGAATTGAGAAAATATGTAAATATTTTGCTGCAATTCAAGGATAATAAGGCATAAATAAAGGCAAGTAGTACGCAGTACACCATATAGTTGTCCTTTGATAATCCGGAATAAATGTATGAGATATTGGGAATTTGGGATAGGTCCATAGGACACGGGAGGAGGCATCGAGCATCGAGCATCATCAAGTGGTGAAGGAAACTTATTTGGAATTTATTGTCCATCTCCAGTGGTTTTCTTTATGGACTTGCTTGCAATATTTATAAAATTATAAGCAAAGAAATTTTATCATCGTTTGGAGTATGAAATAATTGATGTAATTTTTATGAACGTTGTAGAAATTTTACCAAGCATGTAGCTTGGTTTTAAAAAATAAAAATAAAATAAAAAGTAAAATTTTTCATTGGTGGAAATTTTATTGTAGGACCCATAAAGTTAGAAAATGTTGTAGCAAACCATTGGAGCGGTATGTAGTTGAAGAGCAAAATAGCTTGAAAAACCGAGTTGCAAAACCAAACTACAATGCGTTGTAGCTGTCCACTGGAGATGCTCAATAGTAAATATCATTGGTCTAATCCATTTGTTTTGCTTTTGTGGCTTTGGATTTCTATATGCAAAAAATCTTTTTGACTTAATTTCGGTTCATTTAATTTAGTGCAACTTATTTAATTCAGTTCACCTTTATTAAATTTAATTTTGTTTCTCTTTACAAATTAACTTTTATTATAACCCCATTATTCAGTTTAGTTTAGATTTATTCGGGTCAGTTCAGGTCTTATCAGCTGAAAAGAACAAGGCATTTCTCAGCTAAATGTACTCCCTCTATTTCGATCAATTATTGTGCAAGTTGGTCTTTTGAATTCTCATATATTCTTTATCTTTGTGTCAAACACAAAAATAGTAACGTATTGATTGATATGGATAAAGTATAGGATCATTGTTGAAATAAATCTTTTCTAGTATTGGTGCCCGGCTTCGCCCGGGCTACCTCTACTTACCATTAAATTTTTTTTCCATTAAATAAAATTACTTAAAGTTGCATAATTCATAAATTTATCATTAGTAAAATTTTTATAACATATCCTAAAATTACGATGAAATAAATTTTGAGACAAAATCACTACTCTCGCTATTAATATTTTACTCTTATTAATGAAATAATAGTAATAACATTTCACTACTTGCCCGTAATCATTGTTACTTTCACTACTTCCACCGTAATTATTGTTACTGTCACTACTGCCGCATTTGATAATTTCAGTATTGCCGCATTAATATTGATTATTTCACTACTCCCTTTGTTGTTTCTACCACTTTCACTAATCTCGTTGATAATATTGTTATTTTTACTATTTAAATGAGTGATTACTATCATATAACTATATCCAATGTTACTACAAATCTTTTCTTTACTAACGAAATTACTTTTACTACTTAGGCATGCAATTTTAAGAGGATTATATATTTACATAAATATATTACATATATAAATTAAATCAAATCGAAAGAATTAGGCAATATTATATATTATGGAATCTAACTTGAATTATTTATAACATATTTATTATATTTTTGTATGTTAAATAATTAACATCTCTATACATCTAATAAACTATAATAAAGTTTAATAAAATTGCATATATTTTAAATTTAATATATAATTTTATGATGATAATAATTAATACCATAAGTGTGTATATTTATACTATTTAATTATTTTATTTTAAAGAAATTGACCATCTTCTAGTCTTCTTTAAATATTTAGGAAAATTATCAGACATCTTCTTTCTTTTAGTCTCCTTGAAATTGACCATCTTAATTAATTATTTTATTTTAAGAAAATTGACCATGTTTAGGAAAATTACCAAACTTTTATATAATTTAATTTTAACCCAAACTATATAATATTTACATTGAGATCCCTTAATCGAGTTCATCACACGGTGCTAGTGATTTAAAACTATATAGTATAATTAATTTGTATAACTTTCTTTAATTACATTAAAGTCCCTTGGTTTCTGATTTTAATATATAGTATTGATTGATTATGCAATTTTTCTATATGATAATCGTTTTGCATGGGAATGATTCAATAAAAAAAAACGTGGTGATTTATCAGGGTCTCAAATATTTCTCCTATTTGGTCATTTGTTTACCTTTGGTTTGGTTTTGGCACAAAGACCGAAGAAAATGTGGGAATCATACGTGGATATTGTCATTGAATGACAATTGGATAATGAATGAGCTATGTGGATAATCAAATTATCCTGTAAAACATTCTGATCAATATATAAAGGTTTTTTTTTTTTTTTTTTTTTTTTTTTTTTTTTTTTTGGCAGCAGTAAAAAAAGGTGTCCTACATTCTCATGGCCGCTTTTGTCACATTTTTGGTGGGCCGGAAGTAGATTGGGGAAAACTATCCACTGGTGCAGTATGAACTTTCTTAGTCTCCCGAAGAGTGAAGGAGGTCTTGGTATTCGGAATATTGAGTGTCTAAATCAGGCTTTGCTTGCTAAGCACGCCTGGAAGTTGGTTTCGAAGCAGGATTCGTTTTTTGGTAGCGTTTTTAGGGAGAAGTTGTTTGGCACTAATGCTTACTCCGACGGGTTACTCATTAGGAAAGGTGGTAATCGATCTTGGGGATTAAGAAGTATTCTCCATGGGCTGAATCTTATTATTCCAAATATTGGATGGAAACCGGGTATTGATTCTACTTTAAGTGTTTGGAGCTCAAGGTGGGTTAACGGGGAATGTCCGGAGCCTAGGAATCACATCTTATCCCTGGATTTTACCCACTTTATGAACTTACGAATTAAAGATATTAGCCTTAGTTGTGGTAATTGGAATGAGGAACTAGTTAACTTTCTCTTCGATGAGGATTATGCTAAAAAAATTCTCGCTATTCCTCTTTGTATCTCACGAAAGAGGGATGTCATCTATTGGAAGCATACTAATAGTGGCTCGTATACTGTTAAAAGTGGTTACGGCACTGTGTTTAGAGAGTTTATGGAAAAGAAGGGATCGGCGAAAGATAGGACAAAACTGAGTGTAAGTGGTAAAAAATTCTGCAAGTCAAGGCTATGGCGGTTACCGGGGCCACAAATATGGAAAGTTCTTGTATGGAAAATTATTACCAACTCTCTCCCAGTGGGTAGTGAGTTTGCTAGAAGGCAGATTTTGGTGGATCCTTTTTGCCATTTATGTGCTCAGGATGTTAAAGAGATTGAATCGTTGGAACACTTGTTTAGAGATTGCCATATTTCAGCTAAGGTATGGGCTTGTTCCACTCTTGGAATACATACAACACATAATGATAATGTTAATATTGGGGAATGGATTATTAATTGGCTACGTTACTTGAGTTTGTTGGAGGCTGGTGAAGATCGGGTTGTGCAATTTCTTGCTACCTTATGGTGTTTATGGAAACTACGAAATAATCTAATTTTTAGAGGTGGAGAGTTCATTCCGCGGTTGTTTTTTACATCATTGTCAGAGACCGTGGTGACGACCCTTAATGCTGCAAAATTACGTAGCAAGGGTATGAAAGAGGCGACTGTGGCAGAGCTAGTTGGAGATGAGGGGAGTCAAAATAGGATAAGAAATAGCTGTCCTTTTTACGTTGTCGGAGGGCCTAACTCATGTCTTAGTACTAAGATTAAAGTTGATGCGAGTTGGTGTAATTCCTATGACGACTATAGGTTGGGTTGCTTTTGGTAGGGAAGGCGTTTTATTCGAAGGGGGTATTAAGACAAGGGCGAATCGACTTTGCAAGCGGAGGCATTGGGTATCCGTAGAGCCCTAGTGTGGGCGCGTGATAATGGACAATTTCATCTCGAGGTTGCATCAGACTGCCTTCAACTGGTAAATCAAATTGCGGGGCTTGAACTTGGACATCACCTTATCCAAGGGATCCTTGAAGACATTTTTCTTATGTTTTCATCGTTTCATTGATCAATATATAAAGGTGTTAATGAATAAGACGTCCAAATATAGAATAAGTAAACAAATGATCGGGACGAAAGAGTAAGATTTTATATAACTTCTATCAAAATTCTCCTTTTAGAAAAAACTAATGAATGATTAACTAAAATAGTAATTAATCAAAGATATCCAATATTAATGAAAAGTATGTTTTGTTTCAAAATAAAATCATCCTACATTAACATGTTTATTAGATTATTCCAATTATTTATTTACGTTAATAAAAATACCTTTTACAACAAATAAAATAAATACCTGAAACAGATGAAATAACAAGTACTCCTCCTAAAAGAAAAAACTTTACACCTACATGTCATTTGCCATTTTAAGTGGATCGTCTTTCATTCATTCATGAGTCACGAGTGTAAATTAACACAAATTAATTGAGTGATTAGCGAAGCTTGGGTGTACGTGTCTCTTAAGCACCACCAATAATCTCATTGATTGGGGTTCTGTCATTTCTATGGTACATGTCATCAAGAGTATCTTCACTTGTTTTCATCGATCTGTGAAGTTTCTATGAAATTAAGATTGATTTGATTATTTGTGAAATTTGTTGAAATTGTTTAGCTTAGGACATTGAAAAAATCAAAAAATGTCCTATCAATATTTTCTTCTACGAGTACATTTGACTTATTTAAATGTTATTTCGTAAATTATCGTCCCAATTACACAAATTAGACATGTACCTTCGGTAGAAAAAAATTAACTAATTTACCTGTGTATTTATTACTCGTATTTTGTATAAACCCCGCTCTCCCTATTTCATCCATTTTTCTAAGACTTGCTTGGATTGAGAGTAAAAGAGAGAGAATGAATAGGGGAGTGATATGTGAGGTGCATTTTTCATGTTTGGTATGAGAGTAATTATTCACCTCCCGAATCTTGAAGAGCTAATACATTACACACCCTCCCTCCTGGGTAATGATTAAGGGGGTAAAACATCTCCTCAGTAATCATTACTCTTATATACCAAACCTATCATTAAAGAACTCATTACCACTATAATTAATTTCCCTAGTAATTATCACCCAAAGAAATTTACCTCCTAATTATTCCATGGATTCGAGGCGGGATAAAGTTGAAATGAGTACTACCTACATAGCTTTTGTAAATTTGGAATCATCACATTTCATATGTCTAAAATGATGACGAGAACACAGGATACACCGAAATCATAGAAATAATTGCAAAGTCATAAAAAGGGTGGTCACATCGTTGCTTGAAATGTTCTCTATCAGTTAAACAATACCTTAAAAAATTGTTGCAATAATTTTCTTATATACGGAGTTACAAGCACCGAACAAATCCTAACTATCATTCAACAATTTTTTTGGTTTAAATGAACGCACTTATGTCGCAGGTGGGAATCAAACCCCTAACTTCATGGTTGGAGTAAGAGAGCTCTTACCACTTTAGCTAACTCTTGTTCTCGACTATCATTCTCCATAGAGGTAGTCAATTGCATGAGTCATCCTGGACCCACTCGCCTCTCGAATCGCCGGAAACAAGGCCGCCCAACCGTTCAAGCCGGTTTAGAGTCCTTGATAAAAAGCTTAGCCTACCACTTAGCCGTTAAAAAATGATAATTACATCCCATGTCCGGCCCGACCAAGGACCGGTTCAGGGTTAATAAGCCTGCCCTATGCCTAAAAGTCGATTCATAATCAATCAGGCTTAGCCCGACCCGTGACTACCTCTAAATTTATGTTATTTCTGCATTTCTTGGATTATGATCACGAATCCACAATATTTCACCTAAACCACAAAAAAAAAATTCTAGTAACAAAGTCATTTTCACTAGTCCAACCAGATAATCCATGGCTATAAAATTCATCTACGAAACTAATTTACATTTTACCAGGTAGCAGTTGACACACTTGGCCACCACCCCACCACACTCAAACAAAAAGTGGCTCACAAAAGTCCTAAACTTCTGCTTATTATTATATCTTTATCAACCAACAACATCAGACAAAAAACAAAAGGATTTAATTACTACCGTTGGTTAGCTCTTAATTTTTATTTTTTTCAAAAATTAAGATTAAAATTAGCCTGTAGGCTATAATAACTTGCATAAATCTCAACTTTTAATTTAATTAAATTTGTCAGTTGACATCTCTCATTTAGAGATAGAGAGACGGGATTATACACTGTTGTCGACGGTAATTATCCCGATTTACGACAAAAGAGAGAGGAGGGGGAGATATTAGAGAGAGATAGATAAATGAAGTTGTGCTTCAATTTTTGTACTTATGTTTAGTTTATCTTAGGACCCTTTTTTAGTTTTAGTGTTACTTCTTCAAAAAATTTAACAAAGTTTTGATTTTTCTTGTGTTGTTCATCTTTTGATATTGTTTAGATTTCTGGGTTTCTCTTCAATTTTTCAAAAAATTAAAAAAATTCATTATTTGTTGGAAGAAAAGCAAATTATTGATCTTGTTATTTAGTGTGTAAGCTTTAATTTGCTGATAATTGGAATCTGGGTTTGTTTTGTTCTATTTTTATGTATCAAAATGTTCTTAATTTGAATTAATTTTCAGTTATACAAGTACCAGAAAAAGAAATTAAAAAAAAAAGTGTTCATTTTTTTTGTGAACTAAAATTTGTTTCTTGTCTTTAGTTGTTGGTGCTTCAATTGTGATTATCCCAATATAATTTTTTGATTCTGTGTTTGGGATTTCAAGTTGTTTTCTGTTGTTTATGGTAAAAAAAAATTATTTTTTCTGAATTTAATGTCACTGTTATTGATGTGATTAAATCTGATTTCCCAATTTGATTAAAAAGTTGTTTCTGTAATGTTCTTCTGTACCTTTTTTGTACACAATTTGATTAAAAAGTTATAATTTTTAAGATTTTGGATGAGATGTTTACTTGCTATAATCTCTGCAGTGTGATTTTTAGGGTTGTAATGAATTAAATGAAAGAAAGTTTGCAACTTTATTAGAAATATCAAAATATCGAATCTTTTTCGAGTTTTTCATCGTAATTTGGAGTATAAAGTTTGAATCTTTTGGAGATTTGTCCTTTTTTTTGGTATAAAAATGGCATGTCATGGGTTTCAATGGTGGGGGATACCCTTATGGGGAGGTAAGGATAAGGAGAAAGTACCCAACATAAATGGGTCATCATCATCATCATCAAATTCTCATGGTTATGAAAGTGTGAAGTTTCCTTTAAAGAAAGGTGTTTCTTCTCCTAGAAAGTTTAAGAAAAAATGGCATAGTAGAGAAGAGAGGAAAATTGATAGGGAACATGATGTTGTTCTTGTTCCAAAAGATGGTGTTGGTTTATCTGAGTCGGAATCCGAGGATTCTGATTGGTCTATTGGTTGGTTAGAGCCTCATGGCCATGATTTCTTGAGTGACGACGAGACTGATGATAGTTTCGCGGTGTTGGTTCCGTGTTATAGGAATGACAGAAGGGGGATTATTGAGGGCCCTAATAGCCACCTTCTGAATGCTATCCAAAGTCTTACTAATGAACATTTCACTGGTACTTCCTGTTCACTGATGCTTAATTCTGTTCTTTTTACTCTTTGAAGTTGTTTAGAATTATGTTCTTGTTTTCGTTGTCAGTTGAATGCCTTCTATATTTATTTGTCGGATTAATTTTGGTTGGCGCTAGTTTAGTTGGATTTGAGACTAGAAGGACCACAAGAGTGGAAAAATTCCCCCTCCTAAGTTTATGGTCAATTGAGAACATCTTTGTTATTAGCGATTTAGCGGGAAAAATGTCGTGTGTTAGTGACCCTCTTACCTTGTTTGTAGCGAGAGCCGTTCTGGAAGCACTGTGTATTGCGAAAACATGCTTTCAATTGAGATAATGATAGTTAACCCTTCTTTCTCATATTTGGTTCAGTTGAGTTGTGTATGCCCTTAGAAGTATTTGACTGCATAGGAATGTTCTTGTTCGTGTTTATGGAAGGCTTAAACCGAGCAAGATAGATAGTGATAGTTGCCTCTCGCCTTTTGAATGTTTGATTGTATAGTAATGGTCTGCTTGCGTTTATGGTGGGATTAAACTTAAACTCTCATCGTCTCTCTTGTATAAATTTGGTGTGGAAGCCATTTTATTTTATGCGTCATCTGTTCAACCCGATTCAGTACATTTCCCCGAAAATATGTGAGGGGACTTCGAATTATGCAGTGAATTGGCTTGAAAGGAGGATAGCTCAATTTTGCATTTTTCCAAGGTTGTCATATGTTCTAAAAGTCTCTCCTTGACATCTACGAGTATTCTTCACAATCCTTCTAAGTAGTTACGTAGCCATGAAAACTGCAAACTTGTGGCAACTAAGTTATTGTTTGATCTCAGGTGGCTTGTTTGAATTTTGAGTCTCGGGTATAAAGTGGAGCTGAATATGACATTCCCTTGTTGATCGTATATAGATTATGTTTTTCGACAGCAATATACTAAGCTAATCCGTATATGGATGGGTAAATTGGCCTTAACTTTGATTCTGAATTTTTTTCAGAGATCATGAGTTGCAAATGATTGTATATAGAAAGACAAGGTGGTACAATTTTTTCGGAAAATGATTTGCTTGGAACTAATAACGTTTTGAGTTGTAGATGGGCAGAAAGCCAGTAACTATCTGTGTTCAATGTAGATTACTTGATTATCTGTTTTGGTCTCACATCGAAGAGCGTCTCATACTAGACTCTCTGCTGCACAAATCATGTAATACTTACATTGGTCATTCCGGTTCATGCTGATATCTTCAAATGAGTTTTCTGCGTAAAGACATGAAATTGATTGTTACCTGGAACTAAACTGTGTGATTGAACATGCAGAAGGGAAAAACATGATGGATCAATGGCTATCCTCACTGCAGCAGTTCTAGTATTAAAGCAGTTCTTGGCTTCTCGGCTCTCGCTGTGCTGTGTTTAAGCATAAAAAGCAATAAGCTATAATGCTACTATGTAGTGTGTACATATATATTCGAAGCAAGTAGGAATCACAGCTCAAAGCCGGTATGACTTGTTGAGCCACCTTGTTTCTTGGTGTGACATATTGTTGCTGTTGACCTACTGGCGGTGTCGAGGAAATGCCCTAGCCTTGTCAGTAGAAAACTCTCAAATTGGCTGCTGAATCTTTCCTTTATATTTCAGTCATTGTATGTAAATACCAGCTGATTGTAAATAGAACTCTTTGTATAATACAACCATCATTCCCTGGAAACTCAACCCTTGGATTCCTGTTTGATATTTCACTTTCTTCATCAACCAATTTGCACTTGTTTATCTTTTTCCTGAAGCTTAACTAGACCTGGCAAACGGGTCAACAATGTTGGGTTTGGATTGGGTCATTTTTGGGTTTGAAAGAATTTTGGTCGGGTCGGGCTGGCTTAGGTCATTTTGTGTTTGGGTCATTTTGGGTTCTACTGTCGGGTTCGGATCGGGTCAGGTTCGTGTCAATTTGGCAACTTGCTCTTGATCTTTTTCCTGAAGCTTAAAAACTAGACCCGGCAAACGGGTCAGTAATGTCGGATTCGGGTCGGGTTAGGTTCTTTCGTGATCAGGTTATTTTCAGGTCTATTATTATCAAATTATTCAAGGATAATGGTAAGTATGCAACAAAAAAATATTTGAGTTAGGTAATATGGTTCGGGTCAATTCACGTTGCGGGTCATGCTTGGGTTTCAGGCCGGGTATAGGCCGAGTGATTCGAGCCGGGTCAATTTTGTCTGGGTTAACCTTGTGGATACCTAAAAAGAGAACATTTGATTACTTTCTTTGTTCAATAACGATGGTCTGATGCTGATAGGTTTCGAACACCTGTTACGAATCGCGGAGTCGTTACCTATGGGCATGAATAAGATAATCATAGGTTTCTAAGTTTTTCCAAATAACTTGCAATTTGCCACATCATTACATACGACTTGTTATTATGGATTTTCATTTCATTTTCGTGTAGGAAGAATACTATGAATGGTACAATAACCACTATTTTATTTACGTACAATCAAAGATTTTCCCAATCTTGTTGTGCTCATCATTTGGTAAATGTAACAATCAACATGAAAATAGACATGTCAACCGTGTATGATGCATGCAACGTGTTCAATACATAACGACTAACGTAAAGATAATTAGAATTATTATAAACTCGTGAGATTATCTTAGATTTTGTCTTTTGTGAATAATTTTCGAACAAATAATTGCAGATTTTGGATTTTGTGTATAATTAGAACGTATTGTGGAATTCACTTGAATGAACAGAGCATCATAATCCGCAAAATTCTCTCAATTAAAATAACTACTCCGTAATTAATATTTTACATTACAAAAAAGTCACTGTACAAAGCAAAAGCAATATGAACTACATGTCAACGAGTTGCGATCATCTGTATCAATTAATCACTATTGTGCCTGACAACCTTTAACTTCTGATAATCATACCTCGAATAATGAAAACGGTGATAATTTATACTCGTACTAGACTGATGATGTGTTTACGAGTCTTTGGGTTTGGCGTTGTGTTTGGGTTTGGCAACATCATCAAGTGGAAGCTGTTTGCCCATAAGACCAAGCAAGTTGGAAGCAGGACCTGGTAGACCTTGCTGAGAAGAAAATGAATCAAGCAAGCTTTTCACCAAATTTACATCTACATCTACCGGAGTAAAGTCGTCTTCCATTTCTTCATCTCTGGCACCTGACAGCGCCTGTAAAACATCATAATCAACCACCAAATCAGTAATCTTCTGGTAAGATCGTAACTTGCAAGCCAAATGAGAACGGAAAAAGAGATCAGGGTAGGATTGATCTATTTATCTATTAGTGAGCAACAAGTCTTCTAAGAGACGGGTTCACAGTTTCACACTAAGAGGCGTTTCCTAACCAACACTAATGCACTCCCTACGTCTCATTTGTTTACCTTTGATTAAAATACTTCTCAAAAAAAACATAATAAAGGCGATCAGGGAAAAAAGAAAAAAGGACGGAAGTTGGGTTGGGGGAGTAACCTCATTTTTATTTGGAGCGTTATCATTAGCCCGTACAAAGCTTTTCTTTAGAGTGGTACTCTTCAGCTCGTCATTTAGAACATCCGAATATGCATGCATAAAATCTTTCTGCTTCATGTCACCATGTTCTTCGGGTTCTTCTTCCATATCACTGTCGTCCTCGGACTCATCTGCAAGATTTTATCAGGCGTCATGTAAAGATAGCCAAAACAGAGGCAATCTGAATACAAAGCAAAATTAAGCAAAAAAAATAAAAAAAACTTGAGCTTCAATGGGACATACCAAAATCCATGTCAGATGAAGATCCACCCTCAACATCGTCACTATCCACATCTTGGGCTGGATTCATTGTTGCTGCTCCAAGCTCTTTCATAAACCGATCCATGTCAAAATCAACATCTTTCAGGTCGCTATCACGGGAGAAAGAAAGGATAGCCTTAGCAATGCTTGTAGTAAAAACATAAAAGTTCACATCTCTAAGCGTATGTCGTAGGCCCGCCAAATATTTGGTACTCCAGCATAACATGTTAACCAAACATGTAAGAATATCGAGCATAACAAAATACTGATATAAATTATTTTTAGTTTTAGGAACTCAATAGTAATAATACTAGTACTTTTCTTTAGTACAGATCCAGTAGCATTCACATTGACTACCGAATGGCTTCACTGACAGAGAAACTACAACAGACTACAAGTTACGAATCGCATCATGCTTTTTGCAGATCTGGCCTCATATGGTGAAAGTTCCAAGGAGCACACCAGCTCTTTCAATTACCACATATATTATTAGGAGCCAACTGAGGTCAGGCATTCATATAAACCAAAGAGTTTCAAAGAAAACAGGTTTTGACCGCACCCACAAGGAGAGAAAGTCAACTTCCAAACGGAAGAGTTTCATCCTCGAACCAACTAACAATAGGAAAGCAGCTTCTTGGTTTATATAGTGAATAACTTTCTCCTCGCCAAACAATATTGGACAATCACATGTGACACTAGGGTCTTTCTGAACAAAAATCATACTCCGTAACTTGTACTCCCTCTGATTAGGCTATTTAACTTAATTTTTCTAAATATGTGAGTACATTTCAAATCATGTAGTGAATTGGTGTAAATAGAGGAATTACTTTTATTTTTTCGAAGTATGACCAACCATATGAGTTCTCGAATGTCCGCACAAGGATTTTCAAACTAGCAAATACATTGGCTGGAAAGAAGGGTGAAACGCCAAAATCAAGAACGGAGTATATTCATAAATGCTGAGCATAATCTTTCATAGATGAGGTTCAGGAGAATATGTAGGACCTAAATCATGCAGAAAGGAGAGGAAACAATGAAAGCTGGATAAAGTAGGCCAACCTGTCTTCAGGCACTTCTGCTCCTTCGTAAGTTGATACTTTATCCATGAATGCCTTCATCGACTTTGCAATATCTCCTAAATCAACATCATTTTCATTTGGAATGGATGAATCACCTTCATTGACCTTCTCCTTCCCTTTCTGCTTCCTTTTCTTCTTTTCTTCATATTGTTCCATCTCTCGTTGTCTTTCAGTGAGGACAGAATTCAATTCTTCTTCACCACCATAAAGCCAAGAGTTATCATCAGATGAAGGTACTTCTTGAACCTTAAAATCATCCATGGAGAGTGGTAAAGCAAGAATCTCATCAATGCGCTTTACTGGTGCACTTAACATTTCACTGTTTCAAATAGTGAACATAAAGTCACGGTATGATCATGCTGTAAAACGAAAGAAAGCTCAATAAGATCTTCAAGACATATTTATGAGTACCTGGCCTCACGATGCACGGCACTCTTCTTGTAATACTCCTTAGCATTCTCCATCAGCCTCTTGTACTCATTCGACCCTGGAAGCAGCCCTTGGAAATACCCACTCGTCTCCAAACTATCTCTAAATGCTTCCCAGGTACTTCCTTTCCCTTCCTCCTCTTCTCTCTTTTTCTGTTGATACATCATCTCAAATCCACATGCAATCTTCATTCCCAACTCGGCCTCAAGGTATGTACTCTGATCAGTCTTAGGAGGGACTGGCGGCATTGGATAACACTTAGGTGCCTGAAACTTCTGCTGCATCAATTGAGCATACATAGCTCTCGACATATTAGCTAAGACTAAAACTAGTTCCTCTTCTCTTCCCTTTGTTAAAAACTTCTCCATCTTTGCTGCATGCTTCATACTATCGATATCACGATCATAAAAACCCTCAACTGCCAAGGATATCATACACGGCTCTTGCCTCAGCACCTAAAACACAACATTGAAACATACCCTAGGTAAGCACAGCCTCCCTCTGATTAAGGGCAGCCCGGTGCACAATGGCGTCCCCGCTAGGCGAGGGTCCGGGGAAGGGTCCCACCACAAGGGTGTAATTGGGGCAAGCCTTCCCTTGCCATTTTGGCAAGAGGCCGCTCCAAGGACTTGAACCCGTGACCTCACGGTCACAAAAGTGAAATAAATGTTCCCAATGTTGATTTTGCCACTTGTTAGACACAGCAAGTACAGTATACTTGAGCCAAGAAGAGTAAAATGTACTACGCCGTGATAATACTAAAAAGTAGCAACCTGTGCAGCTCTATTCGTTCAATTGTTAGCTAAAACCCTAAAATGAAGCCAGAATCAACCATAAATTCTAAAAAATAGACAAGCAGAAATGTTTTACTAATATTACTAAGCAAAATTTAGCAGCGTAAGTTTTTGTCTAAGATTAGATATATGATCCACATCAGAGATAACTTGTACAGAATTGAATACAATACTGGTGAGAATAGCGACACTAGTCTATCACTCACTAAGGTAAAATAAGACAGTCCTATATAGAGTTGGGTGAGTGTTCTTCAGTTCTAGGCCGAATTTCACCTAAATCTTCACAGAACCACTCAAACACCTTAAAAACTTGAGCATTAAACTGTATCACCAAATTACCAGTCTGCCAGCCTAATATGAATATACCATCGCAATAATAAAGTGCTAAGACAGTAAGAATCCAGGGAAGTGCCCAGAATTTCCAAAATTTGACCTATTATCCCAAGCTGATCATCATCAGTAGCTCCGGAAACAACTTAAAAACCCACTTTAGGTTCAACTTGGTTCCTTCTACCTTCAACACACAACCTCCTACCCAATAACACCACAGAATATAACATACGGAGTACTAATCTAAAATTAGTCAGAAAAGCTAATAACACTATTGGCTAGCAAGAATTGTTGTCCCTAGACCCTAATCAATGAAAAATATGAATACTAGAGTAAACTCTGATTCATTTTCCTAAATTTGTCTATTG